>NW_028123884.1:600000-828699 GCF_965194805.1 Balaenoptera borealis
AAATCTCCAGGTTCAAGGGCATCTTCCTACATCAAAAACATGCATGAGAAACCCAGAAGATGGTACACCGTGTGATGGGGAAAGGTTTCTAAAACGCACCTCATTTCTCATCTCCTTGTGCCCGGGTTCGCCATTCCAGCCACTTTACTAGCAATCTCCCTACTTGGAGCATCAGCACCTTTAACCTCCTGTTCCGTACAGGTTGCAATTTGTCCTGAGGATGAACGGGAAGACGGGGAACCAACGAGAGACTAGCTCTTGGTGTCGGGACAGGCACATGTCACTCTATTTTCCCATCAGGAAGAAGAATTAACCACAGGCTCAGCCTGCCCCCCGGAACCAGAACAGGGCCTGAAGCCATCCTGCGCTTTTGCGGCCAGCTCCCAAAAAAGCGAGTTGTAAAATGGAGGTTCAGGGCACTGCAATTCACAAACCTGCAGAGTTATAAATGATAACTCTCATCCACAAATATATTGAGGGAAGGCAAAGAAGAGGATTTGAAATCAAGGCAGAATTGCACGAAACAGATTTCAGGAGGTAGATTCGAATCGCCTTTAAAGCACATGAAAAGCGGCAAAATGTTGACAATGATGCCCTTGGCCAAAAAGGGCGTATGCGTTTTCTCCTGAATATATTCAGGAAAAAACGCATACGCCCTTTTTGGCCAACCAAGCAACCTGGAAAGGCAAATCAGCGCTACAAAGAAGTCTCGCTTCCCATCGGTCAAAAGGGCCATGCTGAAAAAAGTGTCAAAACCAGAAATGCAGGACAGGCCATGGAGAAATGAGAGCCTTGCTACACTGATGGGCGGGATGTAAATTGCCAACAGCCACTCTGGAGAAGTGTACGGTGTGTCCTGAAACATCTGAAAAACACAGCTTAGAGAGCATAGGGCACTTCCACTCATGGGGGTATAAATTGGGAAAATGAAAAATCAGCAAGACACAAGCACCCCAAAGTTGAGGGCTGCTCTGTTGACAAGGACCTCCACTTCATTCCACCTTCAATATCCCAGGAAAGAGAAAAATGGATAAAGAAGTTGTGGTCCTTATGTACAATGGAATATCACTCAGCCATGAAATCAATGTCATAAGGTTAGTAGCAGCATGATGAGTGGATTTAGGTACGACGATTCTAAGTGAAATAAGTCACACAGAAAAGGACACTTCTCATAAGGTATCACTTTTAGAGGGAATGTAAAAACCGTTACACTTGAACTGAATTACAAAACAGAACAGAGTCACACATGCAGAAAACAGACTATGGCTGCTTAACGGGAAAGGTGAGGTGGGGTGATACATAAAACAAGGGTATCAAATTAGCTCAGATACCGTTCCATAAACCCAATATGTAGTAGACAAGACCTACTCCTTGCTCAGAGAACTGGACTCAACACGCCCTATTCACCGCACAAGAATATATCTGACTAGTAATAATCTTAAAACCTATGTATTGATATCTCTCTGTTAGTGTGTCAAGTGGGTGTAAAGCGGCATAAACACAGCCGTGAAAAGCAGCTAAACCCCATTATGAAAATAAATTACTTTGAAAAACCCATGAAACAACGACAGTGAAAGAGATAGAAATTCGTACACAATGAGTTCAGGGGCTGTGATGCAACCTGGATTGACCATATCTAGACCCACAGCTGGATGAGACATAAGGGTGGACACTCTTGGGGCTGAGAGGTTTGGTGAGGTTGGGTGAGCAAACGCAGACCCTTTAAAGTAATACTGCGTGGTACCCATCGAATGGGTCCCAAATCTCCAGGTTCAAGGGCATCTTCCTACATCGAAAACATGCATGAGAAACCCAGAAGATAGTACACAGTGTGATGGGGAAAGGTTTCTAAAACGCACCTCATTTCTCATCTCCTTGTGCCCGGGTTCGCCATTCCAGCCGCTTTACTAGCAATCTCCCTACTTGGAAAATCAGCACCTTTAACCTCCTGTTCCGTACAGGTTGCAATTTGTCCTGAGGATGAACGGGAAGACGGGGAACCAACGAGAGACTAGCTCTTGGTGTTGGGACAGGCACAGGTCACTCTATTTTCCCATCAGGAAGAAGAATTAACCACAGGCTCAGCCTGCCCCCCGGAACCAGAACAGGGCCTGAAGCCATCCTGCGCTTTTGCGGCCAGCTCCCAAAAAAGCGAGTTGTAAAATGGAGGTCCAGGGCACTGCAATTCACAAACCTGCAGAGTTATAAATGATAACTCTCGTCCACAAATATATTGAGGGAAGGCAAAGAAGAGGATTTGAAATCAAGGCAGAATTGCAGGAAACAGATTTCAGGAGGTAGATTCGAATCGCCTTTAAAGCACATGAAAAGCGGCAAAATGTTGACAATGATGCCCTTGGCCAAAAAGGGCGTATGCGTTTTTTCCTGAATATATTCAGGAAAAAACGCATACGCCCTTTTTGGCCAACCAAGCAACCTGGAAAGGCAAATCAGCGCTACAAAGAAGTCTCGCTTCCCATCGGTCAAAAGGGCCATGCTGAAAAAAGTGTCAAAACCAGAAATGCAGGACAGGCCATGGAGAAATGGGAGCCTTGCTACACTGATGGGCGGGATGTAAATTGCCAACAGCCACTCTGGAGAAGTGTACGGTGTGTCCTGAAACATCTGAAAAACACAGCTTAGAGAGCATAGGGCACTTCCACTCATGGGGGTATAAATTGGGAAAATGAAAAATCAGCAAGACACAAGCACCCCAAAGTTGAGGGCTGCTCTGTTGACAAGGACCTCCACTTCATTCCACTTTAAATATCCAAGGAAAGAGAAAAATGGATAAAGAAGTTGTGGTCCTTATGTACAATGGAATATCACTCAGCCATGAAATCAATGTCATAAGGTTAGTAGCAGCATGATGAGTGGATTTAGGTACGACGATTTTAAGTGAAATAAGTCACACAGAAAAGGACACTTCTCATAAGGTATCACTTTTAGAGGGAATGTAAAAACCGTTACACTTGAACTGAATTACAAAACAGAACAGAGTCACACATGCAGAAAACAGACTATGGCTGCTTAACGGGAAAGGTGAGGTGGGGTGATACATAAAACAAGGGTATCAAATTAGCTCAGATACCGTTCCATAAACCCAATATGTAGTAGACAAGACCTACTCCTTGCTCAGAGAACTGGACTCAACACGCCCTATTCACCGCACAAGAATATATCTGACTAGTAATAATCTTAAAACCTATGTATTGATATCTCTCTGTTAGTGTGTCAAGTGGGTGTAAAGCGGCATAAACACAGCCGTGAAAAGCAGCTAAACCCCATTATGAAAATAAATTACTTTGAAAAACCCATGAAACAACGACAGTGAAAGAGACAGAAATTCTTACACAATGAGTTCAGGGGCTGTGATGCAACCTGGATTGACCATATCTAGACCCACAGCTGGATGAGACATAAGGGTGGACACTCTTGGGGCTGAGAGGTTTGGTGAGGTTGGGTGAGCAAACGCAGACCCTTTAAAGTAATACTGCGTGGTACCCATCGCATGGGTCCCAAATCTCCAGGTTCAAGGGCATCTTCCTACATCGAAAACATGCATGAGAAACCCAGAAGATGGTACACCGTGTGATGGGGAAAGGTTTCTAAAACGCACCTCATTTCTCATCTCCTTGTGCCCGGGTTCGCCATTCCAGCCGCTTTACTAGCAATCTCCCTACTTGGAGCATCAGCACCTTTAACCTCCTGTTCCGTACAGGTTGCAATTTGTCCTGAGGATGAACGGGAAGACGGGGAACCAACGAGAGACTAGCTCTTGGTGTTGGGACAGGCACAGGTCACTCTATTTTCCCATCAGGAAGAAGAATTAACCACAGGCTCAGCCTGCCCCCCAGAACCAGAACAGGGCCTGAAGCCATACTGCGCTTTTGCGGCCAGATCCCAAAAAAGCGAGTTGTAAAATGGAGGTTCAGGGCACTGCAATTCACAAACCTGCAGAGTTATAAATGATAACTCTCATCCACAAATATATTGAGGGAAGGCAAAGAAGAGGATTTGAAATCAAGGCAGAATTGCACGAAACAGATTTCAGGAGGTAGATTCGAATCGCCTTTAAAGCACATGAAAAGCGGCAAAATGTTGACAATGATGCCCTTGGCCAAAAAGGGCGTATGCGTTTTTTCCTGAATATATTCAGGAAAAAACGCATACGCCCTTTTTGGCCAACCAAGCAACCTGGAAAGGCAAATCAGCGCTACAAAGAAGTCTCGCTTCCCATCGGTCAAAAGGGCCATGCTGAAAAAAGTGTCAAAACCAGAAATGCAGGACAGGCCATGGAGAAATGAGAGCCTTGCTACACTGATGGGCGGGATGTAAATTGCCAACAGCCACTCTGGAGAAGTGTACGGTGTGTCCTGAAACATCTGAAAAACACAGCTTAGAGAGCATAGGGCACTTCCACTCATGGGGGTATAAATTGGGAAAATGAAAAATCAGCAAGACACAAGCACCCCAAAGTTGAGGGCTGCTCTGTTGACAAGGACCTCCACTTCATTCCACCTTAAATATCCAAGGAAAGAGAAAAATGGATAAAGAAGTTGTGGTCCTTATGTACAATGGAATATCACTCAGCCATGAAATCAATGTCATAAGGTTAGTAGCAGCATGATGAGTGGATTTAGGTACGACGATTCTAAGTGAAATAAGTCACACAGAAAAGGACACTTCTCATAAGGTATCACTTTTAGAGGGAATGTAAAAACCGTTACACTTGAACTGAATTACAAAACAGAACAGAGTCACACATGCAGAAAACAGACTATGGCTGCTTAACGGGAAAGGTGAGGTGGGGTGATACATAAAACAAGGGTATCAAATTAGCTCAGATACCGTTCCATAAACCCAATATGTAGTAGACAAGACCTACTCCTTGCTCAGAGAACTGGACTCAACACGCCCTATTCACCGCACAAGAATATATCTGACTAGTAATAATCTTAAAACCTATGTATTGATATCTCTCTGTTAGTGTGTCAAGTGGGTGTAAAGCGGCATAAACACAGCCGTGAAAAGCAGCTAAACCCCATTATGAAAATAAATTACTTTGAAAAACCCATGAAACAACGACAGTGAAAGAGACAGAAATTCTTACACAATGAGTTCAGGGGCTGTGATGCAACCTGGATTGACCATATCTAGACCCACAGCTGGATGAGACATAAGGGTGGACACTCTTGGGGCTGAGAGGTTTGGTGAGGTTGGGTGAGCAAACGCAGACCCTTTAAAGTAATACTGCGTGGTACCCATCGCATGGGTCCCAAATCTCCAGGTTCAAGGGCATCTTCCTACATCGAAAACATGCATGAGAAACCCAGAAGATGGTACACCGTGTGATGGGGAAAGGTTTCTAAAACGCACCTCATTTCTCATCTCCTTGTGCCCGGGTTCGCCATTCCAGCCGATTTACTAGCAATCTCCCTACTTGGAAAATCAGCACCTTTAACCTCCTGTTCCGTACAGGTTGCAATTTGTCCTGAGGATGAACGGGAAGACGGGGAACCAACGAGAGACTAGCTCTTGGTGTCGGGACAGGCACAGGTCACTCTATTTTCCCATCAGGAAGAAGAATTAACCACAGGCTCAGCCTGCCCCCCGGAACCAGAACAGGGCCTGAAGCCATCCTGCGCTTTTGCGGCCAGCTCCCAAAAAAGCGAGTTGTAAAATGGAGGTCCAGGGCACTGCAATTCACAAACCTGCAGAGTTATAAATGATAACTCTCGTCCACAAATATATTGAGGGAAGGCAAAGAAGAGGATTTGAAATCAAGGCAGAATTGCACGAAACAGATTTCAGGAGGTAGATTCGAATCGCCTTTAAAGCACATGAAAAGCGGCAAAACGTTGACAATGATGCCCTTGGCCAAAAAGGGCGTATGCGTTTTTTCCTGAATATATTCAGGAAAAAACGCATACGCCCTTTTTGGCCAACCAAGCAACCTGGAAAGGCAAATCAGCGCTACAGAGAAGTCTCGCTTCCCATCGGTCAAAAGGGCCATGCTGAAAAAAGTGTCAAAACCAGAAATGCAGGACAGGCCATGGAGAAATGGGAGCCTTGCTACACTGAAGGGCGGGATGTAAATTGCCAACAGCCACTCTGGAGAAGTGTACGGTGTGTCCTGAAACATCTGAAAAACACAGCTTAGAGAGCATAGGGCACTTCCACTCATGGGGGTATAAATTGGGAAAATGAAAAATCAGCAAGACACAAGCACCCCAAAGTTGAGGGCTGCTCTGTTGACAAGGACCTCCACTTCATTCCACCTTCAATATCCAAGGAAAGAGAAAAATGGATAAAGAAGTTGTGGTCCTTATGTACAATGGAATATCACTCAGCCATGAAATCAATGTCATAAGGTTAGTAGCAGCATGATGAGTGGATTTAGGTACGACGATTCTAAGTGAAATAAGTCACACAGAAAAGGACACTTCTCATAAGGTATCACTTTTAGAGGGAATGTAAAAACCGTTACACTTGAACTGAATTACAAAACAGAACAGAGTCACACATGCAGAAAACAGACTATGGCTGCTTAACGGGAAAGGTGAGGTGGGGTGATACATAAAACAAGGGTATCAAATTAGCTCAGATACCGTTCCATAAACCCAATATGTAGTAGACAAGACCTACTCCTTGCTCAGAGAACTGGACTCAACACGCCCTATTCACCGCACAAGAATATATCTGACTAGTAATAATCTTAAAACCTATGTATTGATATCTCTCTGTTAGTGTGTCAAGTGGGTGTAAAGCGGCATAAACACAGCCGTGAAAAGCAGCTAAACCCCATTATGAAAATAAATTACTTTGAAAAACCCATGAAACAACGACAGTGAAAGAGATAGAAATTCTTACACAATGAGTTCAGGGGCTGTGATTCAACCTGGATTGACCATATCTAGACCCACAGCTGGATGAGACATAAGGGTGGACACTCTTGGGGCTGAGAGGTTTGGTGAGGTTGGGTGAGCAAACGCAGACCCTTTAAAGTAATACTGCGTGGTACCCATCGCATGGGTCCCAAATCTCCAGGTTCAAGGGCATCTTCCTACATCAAAAACATGCATGAGAAACCCAGAAGATGGTACACCGTGTGATGGGGAAAGTTTTCTAAAACGCACCTCATTTCTCATCTCCTTGTGCCCGGGTTCGCCATTACAGCCACTTTACTAGCAATCTCCCTACTTGGAGCATCAGCACCTTTAACCTCCTGTTCCGTACAGGTTGCAATTTGTCCTGAGGATGAACGGGAAGAAGGGGAACCAACGAGAGACTAGCTCTTGGTGTCGGGACAGGCACAGGTCACTCTATTTTCCCATCAGGAAGAAGAATTAACCACAGGCTCAGCCTGCCCCCCAGAACCAGAACAGGGCCTGAAGCCATCCTGCGCGTTTGCGGCCAGCTCCCAAAAAAGCGAGTTGTAAAATGGAGGTTCAGGGCACTGCAATTCACAAACCTGCAGAGTTATAAATGATAACTCTCGTCCACAAATATATTGAGGGAAGGCAAACAAGAGGATTTGAAATCAAGGCAGAATTGCACGAAACAGATTTCAGGAGGTAGATACGAATCGCCTTTAAAGCACATGAAAAGCGGCAAAACGTTGACAATGATGCCCTTGGCCAAAAAGGGCGTATGCGTTTTTTCCTGAATATATTCAGGAAAAAACGCATACGCCCTTTTTGGCCAACCAAGCAACCTGGAAAGGTAAATCAGCGCTACAGAGAAGTCTCGCTTCCCATCGGTCAAAAGGGCCATGCTGAAAAAAGTGTCAAAACCAGAAAAACAGGACAGGCCATTGAGAAATGGGAGCCTTGCTACACTGATGGGCGGGATGTAAATTGCCAACAGCCACTCTGGAGAAGTGTACGGTGTGTCCTGAAACATCTGAAAAACACAGCTTAGAGAGCATAGGGCACTTCCACTCATGGGGGTATAAATTGGGAAAATGAAAAATCAGCAAGACACAAGCACCCCAAAGTTGAGGGCTGCTCTGTTGACAAGAACCTCCACTTCATTCCACCTTCAATATCCCAGGAAAGAGAAAAATGGGTAAAGAAGTTGTGGTCCTTATGTACAATGGAATATCACTCAGCCATGAAATCAATGTCATAAGGTTAGTAGCAGCATGATGAGTGGATTTAGGTACGACGATTCTAAGTGAAATAAGTCACACAGAAAAGGACACTTCTCATAAGGTATCACTGATAGAGGGAATGTAAAAACCGTTACACTTGAACTGAATTACAAAACAGAACAGAGTCACACATGCAGAAAACAGACTATGGCTGCTTAACGGGAAAGGTGAGGTGGGGTGATACATAAAACAAGGGTATCAAATTAGCTCAGATACCGTTCCATAAACCCAATATGTAGTAGACAAGACCTACTCCTTGCTCAGAGAACTGGACTCAACACGCCCTATTCACCGCACAAGAATATATCTGACTGGTAATAATCTTGAAACCTATGTATTGATATCTCTCTGTTAGTGTGTCAAGTGGGTGTAAAGCGGCATAAACACAGCCGTGAAAAGCAGCTAAACCCCATTATGAAAATAAATTACTTTGAAAAACCCATGAAACAACGACAGTGAAAGAGATAGAAATTCTTACACAATGAGTTCAGGGGCTGTGATGCAACCTGGATTGGCCATATCTAGACCCACAGCTGGATGAGACATAAGGGTGGACACTCTTGGGGCTGAGAGGTTTGGTGAGGTTGGGTGAGCAAACGCAGACCCTTTAAAGTAATACAGCGTGGTACCCATCGCATGGGTTCCAAATCTCCAGCTTCAAGGGCATCTTCCTACATCGAAAACATGCATGAGAAACCCAGAAGATGGTACACCGTGTGATGGGGAAAGGTTTCTAAAACGCACCTCATTTCTCATCTCCTTGTGCCCGGGTTCGCCATTCCAGCCACTTTACTAGCAATCTCCCTACTTGGAGCATCAGCACCTTTAACCTCCTGTTCCGTACAGGTTGCAATTTGTCCTGAGGATGAACGGGAAGACGGGGAACCAACGAGAGACTAGCTCTTGGTGTTGGGACAGGCACAGGTCACTCTATTTTCCCATCAGGAAGAAGAATTAACCAAAGGCTCAGCCTGCCCCCCGGAACCAGAACAGGGCCTGAAGCCATCCTGCGCTTTTGCGGCCAGCTCCCAAAAAAGCGAGTTGTAAAATGGAGATTCAGGGCACTGCAATTCACAAACCTGCAGAGTTATAAATGATAACTCTCGTCCACAAATATATTGAGGGAAGGCAAAGAAGAGGATTTGAAATCAAGGCAGAATTTCACGAAACAGATTTCAGGAGGTAGATACGAATCGCCTTTAAAGCACATGAAAAGCGGCAAAACGTTGACAATGATGCCCTTGGCCAAAAAGGGCGTATGCGTTTTTTCCTGAATATATTCAGGAAAAAACGCATACGCCCTTTTTGGCCAACCAAGCAACCTGGAAAGGCAAATCAGCGCTACAGAGAAGTCTCGCTTCCCATCCGTCAAAAGGGCCATGCTGAAAAAAGTGTCAAAACCAGAAATGCAGGACAGGCCATGGAGAAATGGGAGCCTTGCTACACTGATGGGCGGGATGTAAATTGCCAACAGCCACTCTGGAGAAGTGTACGGTGAGTCCTGAAACATCTAAAAAACACAGCTTAGAGAGCATAGGGCACTTCCACTCATGGGGGTATAAATTGGGAAAATGAAAAATCAGCAAGACACAAGCACCCCAAAGTTGAGGGCTGCTCTGTTGACAAGGACCTCCACTTCATTCCACCTTAAATATCCCAGGAAAGAGAAAAATGGATAAAGAAGTTGTGGTCCTTATGTACAATGGAATATCACTCAGCCATGAAATCAATGTCATAAGGTTAGTAGCAGCATGATGAGTGGATTTAGGTACGACGATTCTAAGTGAAATAAGTCACACAGAAAAGGACACTTCTCATAAGGTATGACTTTTAGAGGGAATGTAAAAACCGTTACACTTGAACTGAATTACAAAACAGAACAGAGTCACACATGCAGAAAACAGACTATGGCTGCTTAACGGGAAAGGTGAGGTGGGGTGATACATAAAACAAGGGTATCAAATTAGCTCAGATACTGTTCCATAAACCCAATATGTAGTAGACAAGACCTACTCCTTGCTCAGAGAACTGGACTCAACACGCCCTATTCACCGCACAAGAATATATCTGACTAGTAATAATCTTAAAACCTATGTATTGATATCTCTCTGTTAGTGTGTCAAGGGGGTGTGAAGCGGCATAAACACAGCCGTGAAAAGCAGCTAAACCCCATTATGAAAATAAATTACTTTGAAAAACCCATGAAACAACGACAGTGAAAGAGATAGAAATTCTTACACAATGAGTTCAGGGGCTGTGATGCAACCTGGATTGACCATATCTAGACCCACAGCTGGATGAGACATAAGGGTGGACACTCTTGGGGCTGAGAGGTTTGGTGAGGTTGGGTGAGCAAACGCAGACCCTTTAAAGGAATACTGCGTGGTACCCATCGCATGGGTCCCAAATCTCCAGGTTCAAGGGCATCTTCCTACATCAAAAACATGCATGAGAAACCCAGAAGATGGTACACCGTGTGATGGGGAAAGGTTTCTAAAACGCACCTCATTTCTCATCTCCTTGTGCCCGGGTTCGCCATTCCAGCCGATTTACTAGCAATCTCCCTACTTGGAGCATCAGCACCTTTAACCTCCTGTTCCGTACAGGTTGCAATTTGTCCTGAGGATGAACGGGAAGACGGGGAACCAACGAGAGACTAGCTCTTGGTGTCGGGACAGGCACAGGTCACTCTATTTTCCCATCAGGAAGAAGAATTAACCACAGGCTCAGCCTGCCCCCCGGAACCAGAACAGGGCCTGAAGCCATCCTGCGCTTTTGCGGCCAGCTCCCAAAAAAGCGAGTTGTAAAATGGAGGTTCAGGGCACTGCAATTCACAAACCTGCAGAGTTATAAATGATAACTCTCGTCCACAAATATATTGAGGGAAGGCAAAGAAGAGGATTTGAAATCAAGGCAGAATTGCACGAAACAGATTTCAGGAGGTAGATACGAATCGCCTTTAAAGCACATGAAAAGCGGCAAAACGTTGACAATGATGCCCTTGGCCAAAAAGGGCGTATGCGTTTTTTCCTGAATATATTCAGGAAAAAACGCATACGCCCTTTTTGGCCAACCAAGCAACCTGGAAAGGCAAATCAGCGCTACAGAGAAGTCTCGCTTCCCATCGGTCAAAAGGGCCATGCTGAAAAAAGTGTCAAAACCAGAAATGCAGGACAGGCCATGGAGAAATGGGAGCCTTGCTACACTGATGGGCGGGATGTAAATTGCCAACAGCCACTCTGGAGAAGTGTACGGTGTGTCCTGAAACATCTGAAAAACACAGCTTAGAGAGCATAGGGCACTTCCACTCATGGGGGTATAAATTGGGAAAATGAAAAATCAGCAAGACACAAGCACCCCAAAGTTTAGGGCTGCTCTGTTGACAAGGACCTCCACTTCATTCCACCTTAAATATCCCAGGAAAGAGAAAAATGGATAAAGAAGTTGTGGTCCTTATGTACAATGGAATATCACTCAGCCATGAAATCAATGTCATAAGGTTAGTAGCAGCATGATGAGTGGATTTAGGTACGACGATTCTAAGTGAAATAAGTCACACAGAAAAGGACACTTCTCATAAGGTATCACTGATAGAGGGAATGTAAAAACCGTTACACTTGAACTGAATTACAAAACAGAACAGAGTCACACATGCAGAAAACAGACTATGGCTGCTTAACGGGAAAGGTGAGGTGGGGTGATACATAAAACAAGGGTATCAAATTAGCTCAGATACCGTTCCATAAACCCAATATGTAGTAGACAAGACCTACTCCTTGCTCAGAGAACTGTACTCAACACGCCCTATTCACCGCACAAGAATATATCTGACTGGTAATAATCTTGAAACCTATGTATTGATATCTCTCTGTTAGTGTGTCAAGTGGGTGTAAAGCGGCATAAACACAGCCGTGAAAAGCAGCTAAACCCCATTATGAAAATAAATTACTTTGAAAAACCCATGAAACAACGACAGTGAAAGAGATAGAAATTCTTACACAATGAGTTCAGGGGCTGTGATGCAACCTGGATTGACCATATCTAGACCCACAGCTGGATGAGACATAAGGGTGGACACTCTTGGGGCTGAGAGGTTTGGTGAGGTTGGGTGAGCAAACGCAGACCCTTTAAAGTAATACAGCGTGGTACCCATCGCATGGGTTCCAAATCTCCAGGTTCAAGGGCATCTTCCTACATCGAAAACATGCATGAGAAACCCCGAAGATGGTACACCGTGTGATGGGGAAAGGTTTCTAAAACGCACCTCATTTCTCATCTCCTTGTGCCCGGGTTCGCCATTCCAGCCGATTTACTAGCAATCTCCCTACTTGGAGCATCAGCACCTTTAACCTCCTGTTCCGTACAGGTTGCAATTTGTCCTGAGGATGAACGGGAAGACGGGGAACCAACGAGAGACTAGCTCTTGGTGTTGGGACAGGCACAGGTCACTCTATTTTCCCATCAGGAAGAAGAATTAACCACAGGCACAGCCTGCCCCCCGGAACCAGAACAGGGCCTGAAGCCATCCTGCGCTTTTGCGGCCAGCTCCCAAAAAAGCGAGTTGTAAAATGGAGGTTCAGGGCACTGCAATTCACAAACCTGCAGAGTTATAAATGATAACTCTCGTCCACAAATATATTGAGGGAAGGCAAAGAAGAGGATTTGAAATCAAGGCAGAATTGCACGAAACAGATTTCAGGAGGTAGATACGAATCGCCTTTAAAGCACATGAAAAGCGGCAAAACGTTGACAATGATGCCCTTGGCCAAAAAGGGAGTATGCGTTTTTTCCTGAATATATTCAGGAAAAAACGCATACGCCCTTTTTGGCCAACCAAGCAACCTGGAAAGGCAAATCAGCGCTACAGAGAAGTCTCGCTTCCCATCCGTCAAAAGGGCCATGCTGAAAAAAGTGTCAAAACCAGAAATGCAGGACAGGCCATGGAGAAATGGGAGCCTTGCTACACTGATGGGCGGGATGTAAATTGCCAACAGCCACTCTGGAGAAGTGTACGGTGAGTCCTGAAACATCTAAAAAACACAGCTTAGAGAGCATAGGGCACTTCCACTCATGGGGGTATAAATTGGGAAAATGAAAAATCAGCAAGACACAAGCACCCCAAAGTTGAGGGCTGCTCTGTTGACAAGGACCTCCACTTCATTCCACCTTAAATATCCCAGGAAAGAGAAAAATGGATAAAGAAGTTGTGGTCCTTATGTACAATGGAATATCACTCAGCCATGAAATCAATGTCATAAGGTTAGTAGCAGCATGATGAGTGGATTTAGGTACGACGATTCTAAGTGAAATAAGTCACACAGAAAAGGACACTTCTCATAAGGTATCACTTATAGAGGGAATGTAAAAACCGTTACACTTGAACTGAATTACAAAACAGAACAGAGTCACACATGCAGAAAACACACTATGGCTGCTTAACGGGAAAGGTGAGGTGGGGTGATACATAAAACAAGGGTATCAAATTAGCTCAGATACCGTTCCATAAACCCAATATGTAGTAGACAAGACCTACTCCTTGCTCAGAGAACTGGACTCAACACGCCCTATTCACCGCACAAGAATATATCTGACTAGTAATAATCTTGAAACCTATGTATTGATATCTCTCTGTTAGTGTGTCAAGTGGGTGTAAAGCGGCATAAACACAGCCGTGAAAAGCAGCTAAACCCCATTATGAAAATAAATTACTTTGAAAAACCCATGAAACAATGACAGTGAAAGAGATAGAAATTCTTACACAATGAGTTCAGGGGCTGAGATGCAACCTGGATTGACCATATCTAGACCCACAGCTGGATGAGACATAAGGGTGGACACTCTTGGGGCTGAGAGGTTTGGTGAGGTTGGGTGAGCAAACACAGACCCTTTAAAGTAATACTGCGTGGTACCCATCGCATGGGTCCCAAATCTCCAGCTTCAAGGGCATCTTCCTACATCGAAAACATGCATGAGAAACCCAGAAGATGGTACACCGTGTGATGGGGAAAGGTTTCTAAAACGCACCTCATTTCTCATCTCCTTGTGCCCGGGTTCGCCATTCCAGCCACTTTACTAGCAATCTCCCTACTTGGAGCATCAGCACCTTTAACCTCCTGTTCCGTACAGGTTGCAATTTGTCCTGAGGATGAACGGGAAGACGGGGAACCAACGAGAGACTAGCTCTTGGTGTTGGGACAGGCACAGGTCACTCTATTTTCCCGTCAGGAAGAAGAATTAACCACAGGCTCAGCCTGCCCCCCGGAACCAGAACAGGGCCTGAAGCCATCCTGCGCTTTTGCGGCCAGCTCCCAAAAAAGCGAGTTTAAAATGGAGGTTCAGGGCACTGCAATTCACAAACCTGCAGAGTTATAAATGATAACTCTCGTCCACAAATATATTGAGGGAAGGCAAAGAAGAGGATTTGAAATCAAGGCAGAATTGCACGAAACAGATTTCAGGAGGTAGATACGAATCGCCTTTAAAGCACATGAAAAGCGGCAAAACGTTGACAATGATGCCCTTGGCCAAAAAGGGCGTATGCGTTTTTTCCTGAATATATTCAGGAAAAAACGCATACGCCCTTTTTGGCCAACCAAGCAACCTGGAAAGGCAAATCAGCGCTACAGAGAAGTCTCGCTTCCCATCGGTCAAAAGGGCCATCCTGAAAAAAGTGTCAAAACCAGAAATGCAGGACAGGCCATGGAGAAATGGGAGCCTTGCTACACTGATGGGCGGGATGTAAATTGCCAACAGCCACTCTGGAGAAGTGTAAGGTGTGTCCTGAAACATCTGAAAAACACAGCTTAGAGAGCATAGGGCACTTCCACTCATGGGGGTATAAATTGGGAAAATGAAAAATCAGCAAGACACAAGCACCCCAAAGTTGAGGGCTGCTCTGTTGACAAGGACCTCCACTTCATTCCACCTTAAATATCCCAGGAAAGAGAAAAATGGATAAAGAAGTTGTGGTCCTTATGTACAATGGAATATCACTCAGCCATGAAATCAATGTCATAAGGTTAGTAGCAGCATGATGAGTGGATTTAGGTACGACGATTCTTAGAGAAATAAGTCACACAGAAAAGGACACTTCTCATAAGGTATCACTTATAGAGGTAATGTAAAAACTATTACACTTGAACTGAATTACAAAACAGAACAGAGTCACACATGCAGAAAACACACTATGGCTGCTTAACGGGAAAGGTGAGGTGGGGTGATACATAAAACAAGGGTATCAAATTAGCTCAGATACCTTTCCATAAACCCAATATGTAATAGACAAGACCTACTCCTTGCTCAGAGAACTGGACTCAACACGCCCTATTCACCGCACAAGAATATATCTGACTAGTAATAATCTTAAAACCTATGTATTGATATCTCTCTGTTAGTGTGTCAAGTGGGTGTAAAGCGGCATAAACACAGCCGTGAAAAGCAGCTAAACCCCATTATGAAAATAAATTACTTTGTAAAACCCATGAAACAACGACAGTGAAAGAGATAGAAATTCTTACACAATGAGTTCAGGGGCTGTGATGCAACCTGGATTGACCATATCTAGACCCACAGCTGGATGAGACATAAGGGTGGACACTCTTGGGGCTGAGAGGTTTGGTGAGGTTGGGTGAGCAAACGCAGACCCTTTAAAGTAATACTGCGTGGTACCCATCGCATGGGTCCCAAATCTCCAGGTTCAAGGGCATCTTCCTACATCGAAAACATGCATGAGAAACCCAGAAGATGGTACTCCGTGTGATGGGGAAAGGTTTCTAAAACGCACCTCATTTCTCATCTCCTTGTGCCCGGGTTCGCCATTCCAGCCACTTTACTAGCAATCTCCCTACTTGGAGCATCAGCACCTTTAACCTCCTGTTCCGTACAGGTTGCAATTTGTCCTGAGGATGAACGGGAAGACGGGGAACCAACGAGAGACTAGCTCTTGGTGTTGGGACAGGCACAGGTCACTCTATTTTCCCATCAGGAAGAAGAATTAACCACAGGCTCAGCCTGCCCCCCGGAACCAGAATAGGGCCTGAAGCCATCCTGCGCTTTTGCGGCCAGCTCCCAAAAAAGCGAGTTGTAAAATGGAGGTTCAGGGCACTGCAATTCACAAACCTGCAGAGTTATAAATGATAACTCTCGTCCACAAATATATTGAGGGAAGGCAAAGAAGAGGATTTAAAATCAAGGCAGAATTGCACGAAACAGATTTCAGGAGGTAGATACGAATCGCCTTTAAAGCACATGAAAAGTGGCAAAACGTTGACAATGATGCCCTTGGCCAAAAAGGGCGTATGCGTTTTTTCCTGAATATATTCAGGAAAAAACGCATACGCCCTTTTTGGCCAACCAACCACCCTGGAAAGGCAAATCAGCGCTACGGAGAAGTCTCGCTTCCCATTGGTCAAAAGGGCCATGCTGAAAAAAGTTTCAAAACCAGAAATGCAGGACAGGCCATGGAGAAATGGGAGCCTTGCTACACTGATGGGCGGGATGTAAATTGCCAACAGCCACTCTGGAGAAGTGTACGGTGTGTCCTGAAACATCTGAAAAACACAGCTTAGAGAGCATAGGGCACTTCCACTCATGGGGGTATATATTGGGAAAATGAAAAATCAGCAAGACACAAGCACCCCAAAGTTGAGGGCTGCTCTGTTGACAAGGACCTCCACTTCATTCCACCTTAAATATCCCAGGAAAGAGAAAAATGGATAAAGAAGTTGTGGTCCTTATGTACAATGGAATATCACTCAGCCATGAAATCAATGTCATAAGGTTAGTAGCAGCATGATGAGTAGATTTAGGTACGACGATTCTAAGTGAAATAAGTCACACAGAAAAGGACACTTCTCATAAGGTATCACTTATAGAGGGAATGTAAAAACCGTTACACTTGAACTGAATTACAAAACAGAACAGAGTCACACATGCAGAAAACACACTATGGCTGCTTAACGGGAAAGGTGAGGTGGGGTGATACATAAAACAAGGGTATCAAATTAGCTCAGATACCGTTCCATAAACCCAATATGTAGTAGACAAGACCTACTCCTTGCTCAGAGAACTGGACTCAACACGCCCTATTCACCGCACAAGAATATATCTGACTAGTAATAATCTTGAAACCTATGTATTGATATCTCTTTGTTAGTGTGTCAAGTGGGTGTAAAGCGGCATAAACACAGCCGTGAAAAGCAGCTAAACCCCATTATGAAAATAAATTACTTTGAAAAACCCATGAAACAACGACAGTGAAAGAGATAGAAATTCTTACACAATGAGTTCAGGGGCTGTGATGCAACCTGGATTGACCATATCTAGACCCACAGCTGGATGAGACATAAGGGTGGACACTCTTGGGGCTGAGAGGTTTGGTGAGGTTGGGTGAGCAAACCCAGACCCTTTAAAGTAATACTGCGTGGTACCCATCGCATGGGTCCCAAATCTCCAGCTTCAAGGGCATCTTCCTACATCGAAAACATGCATGAGAAACCCAGAAGATGGTACACCGTGTGATGGGGAAAGGTTTCTAAAACGCACCTCATTTCTCATCTCCTTGTGCCCGGGTTCGCCATTCCAGCCACTTTACTAGCAATCTCCCTACTTGGAGCATCAGCACCTTTAACCTCCTGTTCCGTACAGGTTGCAATTTGTCCTGAGGATGAACGGGATGACGGGGAACCAACGAGAGACTAGCTCTTGGTGTTGGGACAGGCACAGGTCACTCTATTTTCCCATCAGGAAGAAGAATTAACCACAGGCTCAGCCTGCCCCCCAGAACCAGAATAGGGCCTGAAGCCATCCTGCGCTTTTGCGGCCAGCTCCCAAAAAAGCGAGTTGTAAAATGGAGGTTCAGGGCACTGCAATTCACAAACCTGCAGAGTTATAAATGATAACTCTCGTCCACAAATATATTGAGGGAAGGCAAAGAAGAGGTTTTGAAATCAAGGCAGAATTGCACGAAACAGATTTCAGGAGGTAGATACGAATCGCCTTTAAAGCACATGAAAAGCGGCAAAACGTTGACAATGATGCCCTTGGCCAAAAAGGGCGTATGCGTTTTTTCCTGAATATATTCAGGAAAAAACGCATACGCCCTTTTTGGCCAACCAAGCAACCTGGAAAGGCAAATCAGCGCTACAGAGAAGTCTCGCTTCCCATCGGTCAAAAGGGCCATGCTGAAAAAAGTGTCAAAACCAGAAATGCAGGACAGGCCATGGAGAAATGGGAGCCTTGCTACACTGATGGGCGGGATGTAAATTGCCAACAGCCACTCTGGAGAAGTGTACGGTGTGTCCTGAAACATCTGAAAAACACAGCTTAGAGAGCATAGGGCACTTCCACTCATGGGGGTATAAATTGGGAAAATGAAAAATCAGCAAGCCACAAGCACCCCAAAGTTGAGGGCTGCTCTGTTGACAAGGACCTCCACTTCATTCCACCTTCAATATCCCAGGAAAGAGAAAAATGGATAAAGAAGTTGTGGTCCTTATGTACAGTGGAATATCACTCAGCCATGAAATCAATGTCATAAGGTTAGTAGCAGCATGATGAGTGGATTTAGGTACGACGATTCTAAGAGAAATAAGTCACACAGAAAAGGACACTTCTCATAAGGTATCACTTATAGAGGGAATGTAAAAACCGTTACACTTGAACTGAATTACAAAACAGAACAGAGTCACACATGCAGAAAACACACTATGGCTGCTTAACGGGAAAGGTGAGGTGGGGTGATACATAAAACAAGGGTATCAAATTAGCTCAGATACCGTTCCATAAACCCAATATGTAATAGACAAGACCTACTCCTTGCTCAGAGAACTGGACTCAACACGCCCTATTCACCGCACAAGAATATATCTGACTAGTAATAATCTTAAAACCTATGTATTGATATCTCTCTGTTAGTGTGTCAAGTGGGTGTAAAGCGGCATAAACACAGCCGTGAAAAGCGGCTAAACCCCATTATGAAAATAAATTACTTTGTAAAACCCATGAAACAACGACAGTGAAAGAGATAGAAATTCTTACACAATGAGTTCAGGGGCTGTGATGCAACCTGGATTGACCATATCTAGACCCACAGCTGGATGAGACATAAGGGTGGACACTCTTGGGGCTGAGAGGTTTGGTGAGGTTGGGTGAGCAAACGCAGACCCTTTAAAGTAATACTGCGTGGTACCCATCGTATGGGTCCCAAATCTCCAGGTTCAAGGGCATCTTCCTACATCGAAAACATGCATGAGAAACCCAGAAGATGGTATACCGTGTGATGGGGAAAGGTTTCTAAAACGCACCTAATTTCTCATCTCCTTGTGCCCGGGTTCGCCATTCCAGCCGCTTTACTAGCAATCTCCCTACTTGGAGCATCAGCACCTTTAACCTCCTGTTCCGTACAGGTTGCAATTTGTCCTGAGGATGAACGGGAAGACGGGGAACCAACGAGAGACTAGCTCTTGGTGTTGGGACAGGCACAGGTCACTCTATTTTCCCATCAGGAAGAAGAATTAACCACAGGCTCAGCCTGCCCCCCAGAACCAGAACAGGGCCTGAAGCCATCCTGCGCTTTTGCGGCCAGCTCCCAAAAAAGCGAGTTGTAAAATGGAGGTTCAGGGCACTGCAATTCACAAACCTGCAGAGTTATAAATGATAACACTCGTCCACAAATATATTGAGGGAAGGCAAAGAAGAGGATTTGAAATCAAGGCAGAATTGCGCGAAACAGATTTCAGGAGGTAGATACGAATCGCCTTTAAAGCACATGAAAAGCGGCAAAACGTTGACAATGATGCCCTTGGCCAAAAAGGGCGTATGCGTTTTTTCCTGAATATATTCAGGAAAAAACGCATACGCCCTTTTTGGCCAACCAAGCAACCTGGAAAGGCAAATCAGCGCTACAGAGAAGTCTCGCTTCCCATCGGTCAAAAGGGCCATGCTGAAAAAAGTGTCAAAACCAGAAATGCAGGACAGGCCATGGAGAAATGGGACCCTTGCTACACTGATGGGCGGGATGTAAATTGCCAACAGCCACTCTGGAGAAGTGTACGGTGTGTCCTGAAACATCTGAAAAACACAGCTTAGAGAGCATAGGGCACTTCCACTCATGGGGGTATAAATTGGGAAAATTAAAAATCAGCAAGACACAAGCACCCCAAAGTTGAGGGCTGCTCTGTTGACAAGGACCTCCACTTCATTCCACCTTCAATATCCCAGGAAAGAGAAAAATGGATAAAGAAGTTGTGGTCCTTATGTACAATGGAATATCACTCAGCCATGAAATCAATGTCATAAGGTTAGTAGCAGCATGATGAGTGGATTTAGGTACGACGATTCTAAGAGAAATAAGTCACACAGAAAAGGACACTTCTCATAAGGTATCACTTATAGAGGGAATGTAAAAACCGTTACACTTGAACTGAATTACAAAACAGAACAGAGTCACACATGCAGAAAACAGACTATGGCTGCTTAACGGGAAAGGTGAGGTGGGGTGATACATAAAACAAGGGTTTCAAATTAGCTCAGATACCGTTCCATAAACCCAATATGTAATAGACAAGACCTACTCCTTGCTCAGAGAACTGGACTCAACACGCCCTATTCACCGCACAAGAATATATCTGACTAGTAATAATCTTAAAACCTATGTATTGATATCTCTCTGTTAGTGTGTCAAGTGGGTGTAAAGTGGCATAAACACAGCCGTGAAAAGCAGCTAAACCCCATTATGAAAATAAATTACTTTGTAAAACCCATGAAACAACGACAGTGAAAGAGATAGAAATTCTTACACAATGAGTTCAGGGGCTGTGATGCAACCTGGATTGACCATATCTAGACCCACAGCTGGATGAGACATAAGGGTGGACACTCTTGGGGCTGAGAGGTTTGGTGAGGTTGGGTGAGCAAACGCAGACCCTTTAAAGTAATACTGCGTGGTACCCATCGCATGGGGCCCAAATCTCCAGGTTCAAGGGCATCTTCCTACATCGAAAACATGCATGAGAAACCCAGAAGATGGTACACCGTGTGATGGGGAAAGGTTTCGAAAACGCACCTCATTTCTCAACTCCTTGTGCCCGGGTTCGCCATTCCAGCCGCTTTACTAGCAATCTCCCTACTTGGAGCATCAGCACCTTTAACCTCCTGTTCCGTACAGGTTGCAATTTGTCCTGAGGATGAACGGGAAGACGGGGAACCAACGAGAGACTAGCTCTTGGTGTTGGGACAGGCACAGGTCACTCTATTTTCCCATCAGGAAGAAGAATTAACCACAGGCTCAGCCTGCCCCCCAGAACCAGAACAGGGACTGAAGCCATCCTGCGCTTTTGCGGCCAGCTCCCAAAAAAGCGAGTTGTAAAATGGAGGTTCAGGGCACTGCAATTCCCAAACCTGCAGAGTTATAAATGATAACTCTCGTCCACAAATATATTGAGGGAAGGCAAAGAAGAGGATTTGAAATCAAGGCAGAATTGCACGAAACAGATTTCAGGAGGTAGATACGAATCGCCTTTAAAGCACATGAAAAGCGGCAAAACGTTGACAATGATGCCCTTGGCCAAAAAGGGCGTATGCGTTTTTTCCTGAATATATTCAGGAAAAAACGCATACGCCCTTTTTGGCCAACCAAGCAACCTGGAAAGGCAAATCAGCGCTACAGAGAAGTCTCGCTTCCCATCGGTCAAAAGGGCCATGCTGAAAAAAGTGTCAAAACCAGAAATGCAGGACAGGCCATGGAGAAATGGGAGCCTTGCTACACTGATGGACAGGATGTAAATTGCCAACAGCCACTCTGGAGAAGTGTACGGTGAGTCCTGAAACATCTGAAAAACACAGCTTAGAGAGCATAGGGCACTTCCACTCATGGGGGTATAAATTGGGAAAATTAAAAATCAGCAAGACACAAGCACCCCAAAGTTGAGAACTGCTATGTTGACAAGGACCTCCACTTCATTCCACCTTAAATATCCCAGGAAAGAGAAAAATTGATAAACAAGTTGTGGTCCTTATGTACAATGGAATATCACTCAGCCATGAAATCAATGTCATAAGGTTAGTAGCAGCATGATGAGTGGATTTAGGTACGACGATTCTAAGAGAAATAAATCACACAGAAAAGGACACTTCTCATAAGGTATCACTTATAAAGGGAATGTAAAAACCGTTACACTTGAACTGAATTACAAAACAGAACAGAGTCACACATGCAGAAAACAGACTATGGCTGCTTAACGGGAAAGGTGAGGTGGGGTGATACATAAAACAAGGGTATCAAATTAGCTCAAATACCGTTCCATAAACCCAATATGTAATAGACAAGACCTACTCCTTGCTCAGAGAACTGGACTCAACACGCCTTATTCACCGCACAAGAATATATCTGACTAGTAATAATCTTAAAACCTATGTATTGATATCTCTCTGTTAGTGTGTCAAGTGGGTGTAAAGCGGCATAAACACAGCCGTGAAAAGCAGCTAAACCCCATTATGAAAATAAATTACTTTGAAACACCCATGAAAAAAAGACAGTGAAAGAGAGAGAAATTCTTACACAATGCGTTCAGGGGCTGTGATGCAACCTGGATTGACCATATCTAGACTCACAGCTGGATCAGACATAAGGGTGGACACTCTTGGGGCTGAGAGGTTTGGTGAGGTTGGGTGAGCAAACGCAGACCCTTTAAAGTAATACTGCATGGTACCCATCGCATGGGTCCCCAATCTCCAGCTTCAAGGGCATCTTCCTACATCAAAAACATGCATGAGAAACCCAGAAGATGGTACACAGTGTGATGGGGAAAGGTTTCTAAAACGCACCTCATTTCTCATCGCCTTGTGCCCGGGTTCGCCATTCCAGCCGCTTTACTAGCAAGCTCCCTACTTGGAGCATCAGCACCTTTAACCTCCTGTTCCGTACAGGTTGCAATTTGTCCTGAGGATAAACGGGAAGACGTGGAACCAACGAGAGACTAGCTCTTGGTGTTGGGACAGGCACAGGTCACTCTATTTTCCCATCAGAAAGAAGAATTAACCACAGGCTCAGCCTGCCCCCCGGAACCAGAACAGGGCCTGAAGCCATTCTGCGATTTTGCGGCCAGCTCCCATAAAAACGAGTTGTAAAATGGAGGTTCAGGGCACTGCAATTCACAAACCTGCAGAGTTATAAATGATAACTCTCGTCCACAAATATATTGAGGGAAGGCAAAGAAGAGGATTTGAAATCAAGGCAGAATTGCAGGAAAGAGATTTCAGGAGGTAGATTCGAATCGCATTTAAAGCACATGAAAAGCGGCAAAACGTTGACAATGATGCCCTTGGCCAAAAAGGGCGTATGCGTTTTTTCCTGAATATATTCAGGAAAAAACCCATACGCCCTTTTTGGCCAACCAAGCAACCTGGAAAGGCAAATCAGCGCTACAAACAAGTCTCGCTTCCCATCGGTCAAAAGGGCCATGCTGAAAAAAGTGTCAAAACCAGAAATGCAGGACAGGCCATGGAGAAATGGGACCCTTGCTACACTGATGGGCGGGATGTAAATTGCCAACAGCCACTCTGGAGAAGTGTCCGGTGAGTCCTGAAACATCTGAAAAACACAGCTTAGAGAGCATAGGGCACTTCCACTCATGGGGGTATGAATTGGGAAAATGAAAAATCAGCAAGACACAAGCACCCCAAAGTTTAGGGCTGCTCTGTTGACCAGGACCTCCACTTCATTCCACCTTAAATATCCCAGGAAAGAGAAAAATGGGTAAAGAAGTTGTGGTCCTTCTGTACAATGGAATATCACTCAGCCATGAAATCAATGTCATAAGGCTAGTAGCAGCATGATGAGTGGATTTAGGTACGACGATTCTAAGTGAAATAAGTCACACAGAAAAGGACACTTCTCATAAGGTATCACTGATAGAGGGAATGTAAAAACCGTTACACTTGAACTGAATTACAAAACAGAACAGAGTCACACATGCAGAAAACACACTATGGCTGCTTAACGGGAAAGGTGAGGTGGGGTGATACATAAAACAAGGGTATCAAATTAGCTCAGATACCGTTCCATAAACCCAATATGTAATAGACAAGACCTACTCCTTGCTCAGTCAACTGGACTCAACACGCCCTATTCACCGCACAAGAATATATCTGACTAATAATAATCGTAAAACATATGTATTGATATCTCTCTGTTAGTGTGTCAAGTGGGTGTAAAGCGGCATAAACACAGCAGTGAAAAGCAGCTAAACCCCATTATAAAAATAAATTACTTTGAAACACCCATGAAACAAAGACAGTGAAAGAGAGAGAAATTCTTACACAATGCGTTCAGGGGCTGTGATGCAACCTGGATTGACCATATCTAGACGCACAGCTGGATGAGACATAAGGGTGGACACTCTTGGGGCTGAGAGGTTTGGTGAGGTTGGGTGAGCAAACGCAGACCCTTTAAAGTAATACTGCATGATACCCATCGCATGGGTCCCAAATCTCCAGGTTCAAGGGCATCTTCCTACATCAAAAACATGCATGAGAAACCCAGAAGATGGTACACCGTGTGATGGGGAAAGGTTTCTAAAACGCACCTCATTTCTCATCGCCTTGTGCCCGGGTTCGCCATTCCAGCCTCTTTACTAGCAAGCTCCCTACTTGGAGCATCAGCACCTTTAACCTCCTGTTCCGTACAGGTTGCAATTTGTCCTGAGGATAAACGGGAAGACGTGGAACCAACGAGAGACTAGCTCTTGGTGTTGGGACAGGCACAGGTCACTCTATTTTCCCATCAGAAAGAAGAATTAACCACAGGCTCAGCCTGCCCCCCGGAACCAGAACAGGGCCTGAAGCCATTCTGCGATTTTGCCGCCAGCTCCCATAAAAACGAGTTGTAAAATGGAGGTTCAGGGCACTGCAATTCACAAACCTGCAGAGTTATAAATGATAACTCTCGTCCACAAATATATTGAGGGAAGGCAAAGAAGAGGATTTGAAATCAAGGCAGAATTGCAGGAAAGAGATTTCAGGAGGTAGATTCGAATCGCCTTTAAAGCACATGAAAAGCGGCAAAACGTTGACAATGATGCCCTTGGCCAAAAAGGGCGTATGCGTTTTTTCCTGAATATATTCAGGAAAAAACGCATACGCCCTTTTTGGCCAACCAAGCAACCTGGAAAGGCAAATCAGCGCTACAAACAAGTCTCGCTTCCCATCGGTCAAAAGGGCCATGCTGAAAAAAGTGTCAAAACCAGAAATGCAGGACAGGCCATGGAGAAATGGGAGCCTTGCTACACTGATGGGCGGGATGTAAATTGCCAACAGCCACTCTGGAGAAGTGTACGGTGAGTCCTGAAACATCTGAAAAACACAGCTTAGAGAGCATAGGGCACTTCCACTCATGGGGGTATGAATTGGGAAAATGAAAAATCAGCAAGACACAAGCACCCCAAAGTTGAGGGCTGCTCTGTTGACAAGGACCTCCACTTCATTCCACCTTAAATATCCCAGGAAAGAGAAAAATGGGTAAAGAAGTTGTGGTCCTTCTGTACAATGGAATATCACTCAGCCATGAAATCAATGTCATAAGGCTAGTAGCAGCATGATGAGTGGATTTAGGTACGACGATTCTAAGTGAAATAAGTCACACAGAAAAGGACACTTCTCATAAGGTATCACTGATAGAGGGAATGTAAAAACCGTTACACTTGAACTGAATTACAAAACAGAACAGAGTCACACATGCAGAAAACACACTATGGCTGCTTAACGGGAAAGGTGAGGTGGGGTGATACATAAAACAAGGGTATCAAATTAGCTCAGATACCGTTCCATAAACCCAATATGTAATAGACAAGACCTACTCCTTGCTCAGAGAACTGGACTCAACACGCCCTATTCACCGCACAAGAATATATCTGACTAATAATAATCGTAAAACCTATGTATTGATATCTCTCTGTTAGTGTGTCAAGTGGGTGTAAAGCGGCATAAACACAGCAGTGAAAAGCAGCTAAACCCCATTATAAAAATAAATTACTTTGAAACACCCATGAAACAAAGACAGTGAAAGAGAGAGAAATTCTTACACAATGCCTTCAGGGGCTGTGATGCAACCTGGATTGACCATATCTAGACGCACAGCTGGATGAGACATAAGGGTGGACACTCTTGGGCCTGAGAGGTTTGGTGAGGTTGGGTGAGCAAACGCAGACCCTTTAAAGTAATACTGCATGATACCCATCGCATGGGTCCCAAATCTCCAGGTTCAAGGGCATCTTCCTACATCAAAAACATGCATGAGAAACCCAGAAGATGGTACACCGTGTGATGGGGAAAGGTTTCTAAAACGCACCTCATTTCTCATCGCCTTGTGCCCGGGTTCGCCATTCCAGCCGCTTTACTAGCAAGCTCCCTACTTGGAGCATCAGCACCTTTAACCTCCTGTTCCGTACAGGTTGCAATTTGTCCTGAGGATAAACGGGAAGACGTGGAACCAACGAGAGACTAGCTCTTGGTGTTGGGACAGGCACAGGTCACTCTATTTTCCCATCAGAAAGAAGAATTAACCACAGGCTCAGCCTGCCCCCCGGAACCAGAACAGGGCCTGAAGCCATTCTGCGATTTTGCGGCCAGCTCCCATAAAAACGAGTTGTAAAATGGAGGTTCAGGGCACTGCAATTCACAAACCTGCAGAGTTATAAATGATAACTCTCGTCCACAAATATATTGAGGGAAGGCAAAGAAGAGGAGTTGAAATCAAGGCAGAATTGCAGGAAAGAGATTTCAGGAGGTAGATTCGAATCGCATTTAAAGCACATGAAAAGCGGCAAAACGTTGACAATGATGCCCTTGGCCAAAAAGGGCGTATGCGTTTTTTCCTGAATATATTCAGGAAAAAACGCATACGCCCTTTTTGGCCAACCAAGCAACCTGGAAAGGCAAATCAGCGCTACAAACAAGTCTCGCTTCCCATCGGTCAAAAGGGCCATGCTGAAAAAAGTGTCAAAACCAGAAATGCAGGACAGGCCATGGAGAAATGGGAGCCTTGCTACACTGATGGGCGGGATGTAAATTGCCAACAGCCACTCTGGAGAAGTGTACGGTGAGTCCTGAAACATCTAAAAAACACAGCTTAGAGAGCATAGGGCACTTCCACTCATGGGGGTATGAATTGGGAAAATGAAAAATCAGCAAGACACAAGCACCCCAAAGTTGAGGGCTGCTCTGTTGACAAGGACCTCCACTTCATTCCACCTTAAATATCCCAGGAAAGAGAAAAATGGGTAAAGAAGTTGTGGTCCTTATGTACAATGGAATATCACTCAGCCATGAAATCAATGTCATAAGGCTAGTAGCAGCATGATGAGTGGACTTAGGTACGACGATTCTAAGTGAAATAAGTCACACAGAAAAGGACACTTCTCATAAGGTATCACTGATAGAGGGAATGTAAAAACCGTTACACTTGAACTGAATTACAAAACAGAACAGAGTCACACATGCAGAAAACAGACTCTGGCTGCTTAACGGGAAAGGTGAGGTGGGGTGATACATAAAACAAGGGTATCAAATTAGCTCAGATACCATTCCATAAACCCAATATGTAATAGACAAGACCTACTCCTTGCTCAGAGAACTGGACTCAACACGCCCTATTCACCGCACAAGAATATATCTGACTAATAATAATCGTAAAACCTATGTATTGATATCTCTCTGTTAGTGTGTCAAGTGGGTGTAAAGCGGCATAAACACAGCAGTGAAAAGCAGCTAAACCCCATTATAAAAATAAATTACTTTGAAACACCCATGAAACAAAGACAGTGAAAGAGAGAGAAATTCTTACACAATGCCTTCAGGGGCTGTGATGCAACCTGGATTGACCATATCTAGACGCACAGCTGGATGAGACATAAGGGTGGACACTCTTGGGCCTGAGAGGTTTGGTGAGGTTGGGTGAGCAAACGCAGACCCTTTAAAGTAATACTGCATGATACCCATCGCATGGGTCCCAAATCTCCAGGTTCAAGGGCATCTTCCTACATCAAAAACATGCATGAGAAACCCAGAAGATGGTACACCGTGTGATGGGGAAAGGTTTCTAAAACGCACCTCATTTCTCATCGCCTTGTGCCCGGGTTCGCCATTCCAGCCGCTTTACTAGCAAGCTCCCTACTTGGAGCATCAGCACCTTTAACCTCCTGTTCCGTACAGGTTGCAATTTGTCCTGAGGATAAACGGGAAGACGTGGAACCAACGAGAGACTAGCTCTTGGTGTTGGGACAGGCACAGGTCACTCTATTTTCCCATCAGAAAGAAGAATTAACCACAGGCTCAGCCTGCCCCCCGGAACCAGAACAGGGCCTGAAGCCATTCTGCGATTTTGCGGCCAGCTCCCATAAAAACGAGTTGTAAAATGGAGGTTCAGGGCACTGCAATTCACAAACCTGCAGAGTTATAAATGATAACTCTCGTCCACAAATATATTGAGGGAAGGCAAAGAAGAGGAGTTGAAATCAAGGCAGAATTGCAGGAAAGAGATTTCAGGAGGTAGATTCGAATCGCATTTAAAGCACATGAAAAGCGGCAAAACGTTGACAATGATGCCCTTGGCCAAAAAGGGCGTATGCGTTTTTTCCTGAATATATTCAGGAAAAAACGCATACGCCCTTTTTGGCCAACCAAGCAACCTGGAAAGGCAAATCAGCGCTACAAACAAGTCTCGCTTCCCATCGGTCAAAAGGGCCATGCTGAAAAAAGTGTCAAAACCAGAAATGCAGGACAGGCCATGGAGAAATGGGAGCCTTGCTACACTGATGGGCGGGATGTAAATTGCCAACAGCCACTCTGGAGAAGTGTACGGTGAGTCCTGAAACATCTAAAAAACACAGCTTAGAGAGCATAGGGCACTTCCACTCATGGGGGTATGAATTGGGAAAATGAAAAATCAGCAAGACACAAGCACCCCAAAGTTGAGGGCTGCTCTGTTGACAAGGACCTCCACTTCATTCCACCTTAAATATCCCAGGAAAGAGAAAAATGGGTAAAGAAGTTGTGGTCCTTATGTACAATGGAATATCACTCAGCCATGAAATCAATGTCATAAGGCTAGTAGCAGCATGATGAGTGGACTTAGGTACGACGATTCTAAGTGAAATAAGTCACACAGAAAAGGACACTTCTCATAAGGTATCACTGATAGAGGGAATGTAAAAACCGTTACACTTGAACTGAATTACAAAACAGAACAGAGTCACACATGCAGAAAACAGACTCTGGCTGCTTAACGGGAAAGGTGAGGTGGGGTGATACATAAAACAAGGGTATCAAATTAGCTCAGATACCATTCCATAAACCCAATATGTAATAGACAAGACCTACTCCTTGCTCAGAGAACTGGACTCAACACGCCCTATTCACCGCACAAGAATATATCTGACTAATAATAATCGTAAAACCTATGTATTGATATCTCTCTGTTAGTGTGTCAAGTGGGTGTAAAGCGGCATAAACACAGCAGTGAAAAGCAGCTAAACCCCATTATAAAAATAAATTACTTTGAAACACCCATGAAACAAAGACAGTGAAAGAGAGAGAAATTCTTACACAATGCCTTCAGGGGCTGTGATGCAACCTGGATTGACCATATCTAGACGCACAGCTGGATGAGACATAAGGGTGGACACTCTTGGGCCTGAGAGGTTTGGTGAGGTTGGGTGAGCAAACGCAGACCCTTTAAAGTAATACTGCATGATACCCATCGCATGGGTCCCAAATCTCCAGGTTCAAGGGCATCTTCCTACATCAAAAACATGCATGAGAAACCCAGAAGATGGTACACCGTGTGATGGGGAAAGGTTTCTAAAACGCACCTCATTTCTCATCGCCTTGTGCCCGGGTTCGCCATTCCAGCCGCTTTACTAGCAAGCTCCCTACTTGGAGCATCAGCACCTTTAACCTCCTGTTCCGTACAGGTTGCAATTTGTCCTGAGGATAAACGGGAAGACGTGGAACCAACGAGAGACTAGCTCTTGGTGTTGGGACAGGCACAGGTCACTCTATTTTCCCATCAGAAAGAAGAATTAACCACAGGCTCAGCCTGCCCCCCGGAACCAGAACAGGGCCTGAAGCCATTCTGCGATTTTGCGGCCAGCTCCCATAAAAACGAGTTGTAAAATGGAGGTTCAGGGCACTGCAATTCACAAACCTGCAGAGTTATAAATGATAACTCTCGTCCACAAATATATTGAGGGAAGGCAAAGAAGAGGAGTTGAAATCAAGGCAGAATTGCAGGAAAGAGATTTCAGGAGGTAGATTCGAATCGCATTTAAAGCACATGAAAAGCGGCAAAACGTTGACAATGATGCCCTTGGCCAAAAAGGGCGTATGCGTTTTTTCCTGAATATATTCAGGAAAAAACGCATACGCCCTTTTTGGCCAACCAAGCAACCTGGAAAGGCAAATCAGCGCTACAAACAAGTCTCGCTTCCCATCGGTCAAAAGGGCCATGCTGAAAAAAGTGTCAAAACCAGAAATGCAGGACAGGCCATGGAGAAATGGGAGCCTTGCTACACTGATGGGCGGGATGTAAATTGCCAACAGCCACTCTGGAGAAGTGTACGGTGAGTCCTGAAACATCTAAAAAACACACCTTAGAGAGCATAGGGCACTTCCACTCATGGGGGTATGAATTGGGAAAATGAAAAATCAGCAAGACACAAGCACCCCAAAGTTTAGGGCTGCTCTGTTGACAAGGACCTCCACTTCATTCCACCTTAAATATCCCAGGAAAGAGAAAAATGGGTAAAGAAGTTGTGGTCCTTATGTACAATGGAATATCACTCAGCCATGAAATCAATGTCATAAGGCTAGTAGCAGCATGATGAGTGGACTTAGGTACGACGATTCTAAGTGAAATAAGTCACACAGAAAAGGACACTTCTCATAAGGTATCACTGATAGAGGGAATGTAAAAACCGTTACACTTGAACTGAATTACAAAACAGAACAGAGTCACACATGCAGAAAACAGACTCTGGCTGCTTAACGGGAAAGGTGAGGTGGGGTGATACATAAAACAAGGGTATCAAATTAGCTCAGATACCATTCCATAAACCCAATATGTAATAGACAAGACCTACTCCTTGCTCAGAGAACTGGACTCAACACGCCCTATTCACCGCACAAGAATATATCTGACTAATAATAATCGTAAAACCTATGTATTGATATCTCTCTGTTAGTGTGTCAAGTGGGTGTAAAGCGGCATAAACACAGCAGTGAAAAGCAGCTAAACCCCATTATAAAAATAAATTACTTTGAAACACCCATGAAACAAAGACAGTGAAAGAGAGAGAAATTCTTACACAATGCGTTCAGGGGCTGTGATGCAACCTGGATTGACCATATCTAGACGCACAGCTGGATGAGACATAAGGGTGGACACTCTTGGGCCTGAGAGGTTTGGTGAGGTTGGGTGAGCAAACGCAGACCCTTTAAAGTAATACTGCATGATACCCATCGCATGGGTCCCAAATCTCCAGGTTCAAGGGCATCTTCCTACATCAAAAACATGCATGAGAAACCCAGAAGATGGTACACCGTGTGATGGGGAAAGGTTTCTAAAACGCACCTCATTTCTCATCTCCTTGTGCCCGGGTTCGCCATTCCAGCCGCTTTACTAGCAAGCTCCCTACTTGGAGCATCAGCACCTTTAACCTCCTGTTCCGTACAGGTTGCAATTTGTCCTGAGGATGAACGGGAAGACGGGGAACCAACGAGAGACTAGCTCTTGGTGTTGGGACAGGCACAGGTCACTCTATTTTCCCATCAGGAAGAAGAATTAACCACAGGCTCAGCCTGCCCCCCGGAACCAGAACAGGGCCTGAAGCCATCCTGCGATTTTGCGGCCAGCTCCCAAAAAAGCGAGTTGTAAAATGGAGGTTCAGGGCACTGCAATTCACAAACCTGCAGAGTTATAAATGATAACTCTCGTCCACAAATATATTGAGGGAAGGCAAAGAAGAGGATTTGAAATCAAGGCAGAATTGCACGAAACAGATTTCAGGAGGTAGATACGAATCGCCTTTAAAGCACATGAAAAGCGGCAAAACGTTGACAATGATGCCCTTGGCCAAAAAGGGCGTATGCGTTTTTTCCTGAATATATTCAGGAAAAAACGCATACGCCCTTTTTGGCCAACCAAGCAATCTGGAAAGGCAAATCAGCGCTACAAACAAGTCTCGCTTCCCATCGGTCAAAAGGGCCATGCTGAAAAAAGTGTCAAAACCAGAAATGCAGGACAGGCCATGGAGAAATGGGAGCCTTGCTACACTGATAGGCGGGATGTAAATTGCCAACAGCCACTCTGGAGAAGTGTTCGGTGAGTCCTGAAACATCTAAAAAACACAGCTTAGAGAGCATAGGGCACTTCCACTCATGGGGGTATGAATTGGGAAAATGAAAAATCAGCAAGACACAAGCACCCCAAAGTTGAGGGCTGCTCTGTTGACAAGGACCTCCACTTCATTCCACCTTAAATATCCCAGGAAAGAGAAAAATGGGTAAAGAAGTTGTGGTCCTTATGTACAATGGAATATCACTCAGCCATGAAATCAATGTCATAAGGCTAGTAGCAGCATGATGAGTGGATTTAGGTACGACGATTCTAAGTGAAATAAGTCACACAGAAAAGGACACTTCTCATAAGGTATCACTGATAGAGGGAATGTAAAAACCGTTACACTTGAACTGAATTACAAAACAGAACAGAGTCACACATGCAGAAAACACACTATGGCTGCTTAACGGGAAAGGTGAGGTGGGGTGATACATAAAACAAGGGTATCAAATTAGCTCAGATACCATTCCATAAACCCAATATGTAATAGACAAGACCTACTCCTTGCTCAGAGAACTGGACTCAACACGCCCTATTCACCGCACAAGATTATATCTGACTAGTAATAATCGTAAAGCCTATGTATTGATATCTCTCTGTTAGTGTGTCAAGTGGGTGTAAAGTGGCATAAACACAGCAGTGAAAAGCAGCTAAATCCCATTATGAAAATAAATTACTTTGAAAAACCCATGAAACAAAGACAGTGAACGAGAGAGGAATTCTTACACAATGCGTTCAGGGGCTGTGATGCAACCTGGATTGACCATATCTAGACCCACAGCTGGATGAGACATAAGGGTGGACACTCTTGGGGCTGAGAGGTTTGGTGAGGTTGGGTGAGCAAACGCAGACCCTTTAAAGTAATACTGCGTGGTACCCATCGCATGGGTCCCAAATCTCCAGGTTCAAGGGCATCTTCCTACATCGAAAACATGCATGAGAAACCCAGAAGATGGTACACCGTGTGATGGGGAAAGGTTTCGAAAACGCACCTCATTTCTCATCTCCTTGTGCCCGGGTTCGCCATTCCAGCCGCTTTACTAGCAATCTCCCTACTTGGAGCATCAGCACCTTTAACCTCCTGTTCCGTACAGGTTGCAATTTGTCCTGAGGATGAACGGGAAGACGGGGAACCAACGAGAGACTAGCTCTTGGTGTTGGGACAGGCACAGGTCACTCTATTTTCCCATCAGGAAGAAGAATTAACCACAGGCTCAGCCTGCCCCCCAGAACCAGAACAGGGCCTGAAGCCATCCTGCGCTTTTGCGGCCAGCTCCCAAAAAAGCGAGTTGTAAAATGGAGCTTCAGGGCACTGCAATTCACAAACCTGCAGAGTTATAAATGATAACTCTCGTCCACAAATATATTGAGGGAAGGCAAAGAAGAGGATTTGAAATCAAGGCAGAATTGCACGAAACAGATTTCAGGAGGTAGATACGAATCGCCTTTAAAGCACATGAAAAGCGGCAAAACGTTGACAATGATGCCCTTGGCCAAAAAGGGCGTATGCGTTTTTTCCTGAATATATTCAGGAAAAAACGCATACGCCCTTTTTGGCCAACCAAGCAACCTGGAAAGGCAAATCAGCGCTACAAACAAGTCTCGCTTCCCATCGGTCAAAAGGGCCATGCTGAAAAAAGTGTCAAAACCAGAAATGCAGGACAGGCCATGGAGAAATGGGAGCCTTGCTACACTGATGGGCGGGATGTAAATTGCCAACAGCCACTCTGGAGAAGTGTTCGGTGAGTCCTGAAACATCTAAAAAACACAGCTTAGAGAGCATAGGGCACTTCCAGTCATGGGGGTATGAATTGGGAAAATGAAAAATCAGCAAGACACAAGCACCCCAAAGTTGAGGGCTGCTCTGTTGACAAGGACCTCCACTTCATTCCACCTTAAATATCCCAGGAAAGAGAAAAATGGGTAAAGAAGTTGTGGTCCTTATGTACAATGGAATATCACTCAGCCGTGAAAGCAATGTCATAAGGCTAGTAGCAGCATGATGAGTGGACTTAGGTACGACGATTCTAAGTGAAATAAGTCACACAGAAAAGGACACTTCTCATAAGGTATCACTGATAGAGGGAATGTAAAAACCGTTACACTTGAACTGAATTACAAAACAGAACAGAGTCACACATGCAGAAAACACACTATGGCTGCTTAACGGGAAAGGTGAGGTGGGGTGATACATAAAACAAGGGTATCAAATTAGCTCAGATACCGTTCCATAAACCCAATATGTAATAGACAAGACCTACTCCTTGCTCAGAGAACTGGACTCAACACGCCCTATTCACCGCACAAGAATATATCTGACTAATAATAATCGTAAAACCTATGTATTGATATCTCTCTGTTAGTGTGTCAAGTGGGTGTAAAGCGGCATAAACACAGCAGTGAAAAGCAGCTAAACCCCATTATAAAAATAAATTACTTTGAAACACCCATGAAACAAAGACAGTGAAAGAGAGAGAAATTCTTACACAATGCGTTCAGGGGCTGTGATGCAACCTGGATTGACCATATCTAGACGCACAGCTGGATGAGACATAAGGGTGGACACTCTTGGGCCTGAGAGGTTTGGTGAGGTTGGGTGAGCAAACGCAGACCCTTTAAAGTAATACTGCATGATACCCATCGCATGGGTCCCAAATCTCCAGGTTTAAGGGCATCTTCCTACATCAAAAACATGCATGAGAAACCCAGAAGATGGTACACCGTGTGATGGGGAAAGGTTTCTAAAACGCACCTCATTTCTCATCGCCTTGTGCCCGGGTTCGCCATTCCAGCCGCTTTACTAGCAAGCTCCCTACTTGGAGCATCAGCACCTTTAACCTCCTGTTCCGTACAGGTTGCAATTTGTCCTGAGGATAAACGGGAAGACGTGGAACCAACGAGAGACTAGCTCTTGGTGTTGGGACAGGCACAGGTCACTCTATTTTCCCATCAGAAAGAAGAATTAACCACAGGCTCAGCCTGCCCCCCGGAACCAGAACAGGGCCTGAAGCCATTCTGCGATTTTGCCGCCAGCTCCCATAAAAACGAGTTGTAAAATGGAGGTTCAGGGCACTGCAATTCACAAACCTGCAGAGTTATAAATGATAACTCTCGTCCACAAATATATTGAGGGAAGGCAAAGAAGAGGATTTGAAATCAAGGCAGAATTGCAGGAAAGAGATTTCAGGAGGTAGATTCGAATCGCATTTAAAGCACATGAAAAGCGGCAAAACGTTGACAATGATGCCCTTGGCCAAAAAGGGCGTATGCGTTTTTTCCTGAATATATTCAGGAAAAAACGCATACGCCCTTTTTGGCCAACCAAGCAACCTGGAAAGGCAAATCAGCGCTACAAACAAGTCTCACTTCCCATCGGTCAAAAGGGCCATGCTGAAAAAAGTGTCAAAACCAGAAATGCAGGACAGGCCATGGAGAAATGGGAGCCTTGCTACACTGATGGGCGGGATGTAAATTGCCAACAGCCACTCTGGAGAAGTGTACGGTGAGTCCTGAAACATCTGAAAAACACAGCTTAGAGAGCATAGGGCATTTCCACTCATGGGGGTATGAATTGGGAAAATGAAAAATCAGCAAGACACAAGCACCCCAAAGTTGAGAACTGCTCTGTTGACAAGGACCTCCACTTCATTCCACCTTCAATATCCCAGGAAAGAGAAAAATGGGTAAAGAAGTTGTGGTCTTTATGTACAATGGAATATCACTCAGCCATGAAATCAATGTCATAAGGCTAGTAGCAGCATGATGAGTGGATTTAGGTACGACGATTCTAAGTGAAATAAGTCACACAGAAAAGGACACTTCTCATAAGGTATCACTGATAGAGGGAATGTAAAAACCGTTACACTTGAACTGAATTACAAAACAGAACAGAGTCACACATGCAGAAAACAGACTATGGCTGCTTAACGGGAAAGGTGAGGTGGGGTGATACATAAAACAAGGGTATCAAATTAGCTCAGATACCGTTCCATAAACCCAATATGTAATAGACAAGACCTACTCCTTGCTCAGAGAACTGGACTCAACACGCCCTATTCACCGCACAAGATTATATCTGACTAGTAATAATCGTAAAGCCTATGTATTGATATCTCTCTGTTAGTGTGTCAAGTGGGTGTAAAGTGGCATAAACACAGCAGTGAAAAGCAGCTAAATCCCATTATGAAAATAAATTACTTTGAAAAACCCATGAAACAAAGACAGTGAACGAGAGAGGAATTCTTACACAATGCGTTCAGGGGCTGTGATGCAACCTGGATTGACCATATCTAGACCCACAGCTGGATGAGACATAAGGGTGGACACTCTTGGGGCTGAGAGGTTTGGTGAGGTTGGGTGAGCAAATGCAGACCCTTTAAAGTAATACTGCATGGTACCCATCGCATGGGTCCCAAATCTCCAGGTTCAAGGGCATCTTCCTACATCGAAAACATGCATGAGAAACCCAGAAGATGGTACACCGTGTGATGGGGAAAGGTTTCGAAAACGCACCTCATTTCTCATCTCCTTGTGCCCGGGTTCGCCATTCCAGCCGCTTTACTAGCAATCTCCCTACTTGGAGCATCAGCACCTTTAACCTCCTGTTCCGTACAGGTTGCAATTTGTCCTGAGGATGAACGGGAAGACGGGGAACCAACGAGAGACTAGCTCTTGGTGTTGGGACAGGCACAGGTCACTCTATTTTCCCATCAGGAAGAAGAATTAACCACAGGCTCAGCCTGCCCCCCAGAACCAGAACAGGGCCTGAAGCCATCCTGCGCTTTTGCGGCCAGCTCCCAAAAAAGCGAGTTGTAAAATGGAGGTTCAGGGCACTGCAATTCACAAACCTGCAGAGTTATAAATGATAACTCTCGTCCACAAATATATTGAGGGAAGGCAAAGAAGAGGATTTGAAATCAAGGCAGAATTGCACGAAACAGATTTCAGGAGGTAGATACGAATCGCCTTTAAAGCACATGAAAAGCGGCAAAACGTTGACAATGATGCCCTTGGCCAAAAAGGGCGTATGCGTTTTTTCCTGAATATATTCAGGAAAAAACGCATACGCCCTTTTTGGCCAACCAAGCAACCTGGAAAGGCAAATCAGCGCTACAGAGAAGTCTCGCTTCCCATCGGTCAAAAGGGCCATGCTGAAAAAAGTGTCAAAACCAGAAATGCAGGACAGGCCATGGAGAAATGGGAGCCTTGCTACACTGATGGGCGGGATGTAAATTGCCAACAGCCACTCTGGAGAAGTGTACGGTGAGTCCTGAAACATCTGAAAAACACAGCTTAGAGAGCATAGGGCACTTCCACTCATGGGGGTATAAATTGGGAAAATTAAAAATCAGCAAGACACAAGCACCCCAAAGTTGAGAACTGCTATGTTGACAAGGACCTCCACTTCATTCCACCTTACATATCCCAGGAAAGAGAAAAATTGATAAAGAAGTTGTTGTCCTTATGTACAATGGAATATCACTCAGCCATGAAATCAATGTCATAAGGTTAGTAGCAGCATGATGAGTGGATATAGGGACGACGATTCTAAGTGAAATAAGTCACACAGAAAAGGACACCTCTCATAAGGTATCACTGATAGAGGGAATGTAAAAACCGTTACACTTGAACTGAATTACAAAACAGAACAGAGTCACACATGCAGAAAACAGACTATGGCTGCTTAACGGGAAAGGTGAGGTGGGGTGATACATAAAACAAGGGTATCAAATTAGCTCAGATACCGTTCCATAAACCCAATATGTAATAGACAAGACCTACTCCTTGCTCAGAGAACTGGACTCAACACGCCCTATTCACCGCACAAGAATATATCTGACTAGTAATAATCTTAAAACCTATGTATTGATATCTCTCTGTTAGTGTGTCAAGTGGGTGTAAAGCGGCATAAACACAGCCGTGAAAAGCAGCTAAACACCATTATGGAAATAAATTACTTTGTAAAACCCATGAAACAACGACAGTGAAAGAGATAGAAATTCTTACACAATGAGTTCAGGGGCTGTGATGCAACCTGGATTGACCATATCTAGACCCACAGCTGGATGAGACATAAGGGTGGACACTCTTGGGGCTGAGAGGTTTGGTGAGGTTGGGTGAGCAAACGCAGACCCTTTAAAGTAATACTGCGTGGTACCCATCGCATGGGTCCCAAATCTCCAGGTTCAAGGGCATCTTCCTACATCGAAAACATGCATGAGAAACCCAGAAGATGGTACACCGTGTGATGGGGAAAGGTTTCGAAAACGCACCACATTTCTCATCTCCTTGTGCCCGGGTTCGCCATTCCAGCCGCTTTACTAGCAATCTCCCTACTTGGAGCATCAGCACCTTTAACCTCCTGTTCCGTACAGGTTGCAATTTGTCCTGAGGATGAACGGGAAGACGGGGAACCAACGAGAGACTAGCTCTTGGTGTTGGGACAGGCACAGGTCACTCTATTTTCCCATCAAGAAGAAGAATTAACCACAGGCTCAGCCTGCCCCCCAGAACCAGAACAGGGCCTGAAGCCATCCTGCGCTTTTGCAGCCAGCTCCCAAAAAAGCGAGTTGTAAAATGGAGGTTCAGGGCACTGCAATTCACAAACCTGCAGAGTTATAAATGATAACTCTCGTCCACAAATATATTGAGGGAAGGCAAAGAAGAGGATTTGAAATCAAGGCAGAATTGCACGAAACAGATTTCAGGAGGTAGATACGAATCGCCTTTAAAGCACATGAAAAGCGGCAAAACGTTGAACAATGATGCCCTTGGCCAAAAAGGGCGTATGCGTTTTTTCCTGAATATATTCAGGAAAAATCGCATACGCCCTTTTTGGCCAACCAAGCAACCTGGAAAGGCAAATCAGCGCTACAGAGAAGTCTCGCTTCCCATCGGTCAAAAGGGCCATGCTGAAAAAAGTGTCAAAACCAGAAATGCAGGACAGGCCATGGAGAAATGGGAGCCTTGCTACACTGATGGGCGGGATGTAAATTGCCAACAGCCACTCTGGAGAAGTGTACGGTGTGTCCTGAAACATCTGAAAAACACAGCTTAGAGAGCATAGGGCACTTCCACTCATGGGGGTATAAATTGGGAAAATGAAAAATCAGCAAGACACAAGCACCCCAAAGTTGAGGGCTGCTCTGTTGACAAGGACCTCCACTTCATTCCACCTTCAATATCCCAGGAAAGAGAAAAATGGATAAAGAAGTTGTGGTCCTTATGTACAATGGAATATCACTCAGCCATGAAATCAATGTCATAAGGTTAGTAGCAGCATGATGAGTGGATTTAGGTACGACGATTCTAAGTGAAATAAGGCACACAGAAAAGGACACTTCTCATAAGGTATCACTTTTAGAGGGAATGTAAAAACCGTTACACTTGAACTGAATTACAAAACAGAACAGAGTCACACATGCAGAAAACAGACTATGGCTGCTTAACGGGAAAGGTGAGGTGGGGTGATACATAAAACAAGGGTATCAAATTAGCTCAGATACCGTTCCATAAACCCAATATGTAGTAGACAAGACCTACTCCTTGCTCAGAGAACTGGACTCAACACGCCCTATTCACCGCACAAGAATATATCTGACTAGTAATAATCTTAAAACCTATGTATTGATATCTCTCTGTTAGTGTGTCAAGTGGGTGTAAAGCGGCATAAACACAGCAGTGAAAAGGAGCTAAACCCCATTATAAAAATAAATTACTTTGAAACACCCATGAAACAAAGACAGTGAAAGAGAGAGAAATTCTTACACAATGCGTTCAGGGGCTGTGATGCAACCTGGATTGACCATATCTAGACTCACAGCTGGATCAGACATAAGGGTGGACACTCTTGGGGCTGAGAGGTTTGGTGAGGTTGGGTGAGCAAACGCAGACCCTTTAAAGTAATACTGCATGGTACCCATCGCATGGGTCCCAAATCTCCAGCTTCAAGGGCATCTTCCTACATCAAAAACATGCATGAGAAACCCAGAAGATGGTACACAGTGTGATGGGGAAAGGTTTCTAAAACGCACCTCATTTCTCATCGCCTTGTGCCCGGGTTCGCCATTCCAGCCGCTTTACTAGCAAGCTCCCTACTTGGAGCATCAGCACCTTTAACCTCCTGTTCCGTACAGGTTGCAATTTGTCCTGAGGATAAACGGGAAGACGTGGAACCAACGAGAGACTAGCTCTTGGTGTTGGGACAGGCACAGGTCACTCTATTTTCCCATCAGAAAGAAGAATTAACCACAGGCTCAGCCTGCCCCCCGGAAGCAGAACAGGGCCTGAAGCCATTCTGCGATTTTGCGGCCAGCTCCCATAAAAACGAGTTGTAAAATGGAGGTTCAGGGCACTGCAATTCACAAACCTGCAGAGTTATAAATGATAACTCTCGTCCACAAATATATTGAGGGAAGGCAAAGAAGAGGATTTGAAATCAAGGCAGAATTGCAGGAAAGAGATTTCAGGAGGTAGATTCGAATCGCATTTAAAGCACATGAAAAGCGGCAAAACGTTGACAATGATGCCCTTGGCCAAAAAGGGCGTATGCGTTTTTTCCTGAATATATTCAGGAAAAAACGCATACGCCCTTTTTGGCCAACCAAGCAACCTGGAAAGGCAAATCAGCGCTACAAAGAAGTCTCGCTTCCCATCGGTCAAAAGGGCCATGCTGAAAAAAGTGTCAAAACCAGAAATGCAGGACAGGCCATGGAGAAATGGGAGCCTTGCTACACTGATGGGCGGGATGTAAATTGCCAAGAGCCACTCTGGAGAAGTGTACGGTGAGTCCTGAAACATCTAAAAAACACAGCTTAGAGAGCATAGGGCACTTCCACTCATGGGGGTATGAATTGGGAAAATGAAAAATCAGCAAGACACAAGCACCCCAAAGTTTAGGGCTGCTCTGTTGACAAGGACCTCCACTTCATTCCACCTTAAATATCCCAGGAAAGAGAAACATGGGTAAAGAAGTTGTGGTCCTTATGTACAATGGAATATCACTCAGCCATGAAATCAATGTCATAAGGCTAGTAGCAGCATGATGAGTGGATTTAGGTACGACGATTCTAAGTGAAATAAGTCACACAGAAAAGGACACTTCTCATAAGGTATCACTGATAGAGGGAATGTAAAAACCGTTACACTTGAACTGAATTACAAAACAGAACAGAGTCACACATGCAGAAAACACACTATGGCTGCTTAACGGGAAAGGTGAGGTGGGGTGATACATAAAACAAGGGTATCAAATTAGCTCAGATACCATTCCATAAAACCAATATGTAATAGACAAGACCTACTCCTTGCTCAGAGAACTGGACTCAACACGCCCTATTCACCGCACAAGAATATATCTGACTAATAATAATCGTAAAACCTATGTATTGATATCTCTCTGTTAGTGTGTCAAGTGGGTGTAAAGCGGCATAAACACAGCAGTGAAAAGCAGCTAAACCCCATTATAAAAATAAATTACTTTGAAACACCCATGAAAAAAAGACAGTGAAAGAGAGAGAAATTCTTACACAATGCGTTCAGGGGCTGTGATGCAACCTGGATTGACCATATCTAGACTCACAGCTGGATCAGACATAAGGGTGGACACTCTTGGGGCTGAGAGGTTTGGTGAGGTTGGGTGAGCAAACGCAGACCCTTTAAAGTAATACTGCATGGTACCCATCGCATGGGTCCCAAATCTCCAGCTTCAAGGGCATCTTCCTACATCAAAACATGCATGAGAAACCCAGAAGATGGTACACAGTGTGATGGGGAAAGGTTTCTAAAACGCACCTCATTTCTCATCGCCTTGTGCCCGGGTTCGCCATTCCAGCCGCTTTACTAGCAAGCTCCCTACTTGGAGCATCAGCACCTTTAACCTCCTGTTCCGTACAGGTTGCAATTTGTCCTGAGGATAAACGGGAAGACGTGGAACCAACGAGAGACTAGCTCTTGGTGTTGGGACAGGCACAGGTTACTCTATTTTCCCATCAGAAAGAAGAATTAACCACAGGCTCAGCCTGCCCCCCGGAACCAGAACAGGGCCTGAAGCCATTCTGCGATTTTGCGGCCAGCTCCCATAAAAACGAGTTGTAAAATGGAGGTTCAGGGCACTGCAATTCACAAACCTGCAGAGTTATAAATGATAACTCTCGTCCACAAATATATTGAGGGAAGGCAAAGAAGAGGATTTGAAATCAAGGCAGAATTGCAGGAAAGAGATTTCAGGAGGTAGATTCGAATCGCATTTAAAGCACATGAAAAGCGGCAAAACGTTGACAATGATGCCCTTGGCCAAATAGGGCGTATGCGTTTTTTCCTGAATATATTCAGGAAAAAACGCATACGCCCTTTTTGGCCAACCAAGCAACCTGGAAAGGCAAATCAGCGCTACAAACAAGTCTCGCTTCCCATCGGTCAAAAGGGCCATGCTGAAAAAAGTGTCAAAACCAGAAATGCAGGACAGGCCATGGAGAAATGGGAGCCTTGCTACACTGATGGGCGGGATGTAAATTGCCAACAGCCACTCTGGAGAAGTGTACGGTGAGTCCTGAAACATCTCAAAAACACAGCTTAGAGAGCATAGGGCACTTCCACTCATGGGGGTATGAATTGGGAAAATGAAAAATCAGCAAGACACAAGCACCCCAAAGTTTAGGGCTGCTCTGTTGACAAGGACCTCCACTTCATTCCACCTTAAATATCCCAGGAAAGAGAAAAATGGGTAAAGAAGTTGTGGTCCTTATGTACAATGGAATATCACTCAGCCATGAAATCAATGTCATAAGGCTAGTAGCAGCATGATGAGTGGATTTAGGTACGACGATTCTAAGTGAAATAAGTCACACAGAAAAGGACACTTCTCATAAGGTATCACTGATAGAGGGAATGTAAAAACCGTTACACTTGAACTGAATTACAAAACAGAACAGAGTCACACATGCAGAAAACACACTATGGCTGCTTAACGGGAAAGGTGAGGTGGGGTGATACATAAAACAAGGGTTTCAAATTAGCTCAGATACCGTTCCATAAACCCAATATGTAATAGACAAGACCTACTCCTTGCTCAGAGAACTGGACTCAACACGCCCTATTCACCGCACAAGAATATATCTGACTAGTAATAATCGTAAAGCCTATGTATTGATATCTCTCTGTTAGTGTGTCAAGTGGGTGTAAAGCGGCATAAACACAGCAGTGAAAAGCAGCTAAATCCCATTATGAAAATAAATTACTTTGAAAAACCCATGAAACAAAGACAGTGAACGAGAGAGGAATTCTTACACAATGCGTTCAGGGGCTGTGATGCAACCTGGATTGACCATATCTAGACGCACAGCTGGATGAGACATAAGGGTGGACACTCTTGGGGCTGAGAGGTTTGGTGAGGTTGGGTGAGCAAACGCAGACCCTTTAAAGGAATACTGCGTGGTACCCATCGCATGGGTCCCAAATCTCCAGGTTCAAGGGCATCTTCCTACATCAAAAACATGCATGAGAAACCCAGAAGATGGTACACCGTGTGATGGGGAAAGGTTTCTAAAACGCACCTCATTTCTCATCTCCTTGTGCCCGGGTTCGCCATTCCAGCCACTTTACTAGCAAGCTCCCTACTTGGAGCATCAGCACCTTTAACCTCCTGTTCCGTACAGGTTGCAATTTGTCCTGAGGATAAACGGGAAGACGTGGAACCAACGAGAGACTAGCTCTTGGTGTTGGGACAGGCACAGGTCACTCTATTTTCCCATCAGAAAGAAGAATTAACCACAGGCTCAGCCTGCCCCCCGGAACCAGAACAGGGCCTGAATCCATTTTGTGATTTTGCGGCCAGCTCCCATAAAAACGAGTTGTAAAATGGAGGTTCAGGGCACTGCAATTCACAAACCTGCAGTTATAAATCATAACTCTCGTCCACAAATATATTGAGTGAAGGCAACGAAGAGGATTTGAAATCAAGGCAGAATTGCAGGAAACAGATTTCAGGAAGTAGATTCGAATCGCATTTAAAGCACATGAAAAGTGGCAAAACGTTGACAATGATGCCCTTGGCCAAAAAGGGCGTATGCGTTTTTTCCTGAATATATTCAGGAAAAAAAGCATACGCCCTTTTTGGCCAACCAAGCAACCTGGAAAGGCAAATCAGCGCTACAAACAAGTCTCGCTTCCCATCGGTCAAAAGGGCCATGCTGAAAAAAGTGTCAAAACCAGAAATGCAGGACAGGCCATGGAGAAATGGGAGCCTTGCTACACTGATGGGCGGGATGTAAATTGCCAAGAGCCACTCTGGAGAAGTGTCCGGTGAGTCCTGAAACATCTGAAAAACACAGCTTAGAGAGCATAGGGCACTTCCACTCATGGGGGTATAAATTGGGAAAATTAAAAATCAGCAAGACACAAGCACCCCAAAGTTGAGGGCTGCTCTGTTGACAAGGACCTCCACTTCATTCCACCTTCAATATCCCAGGAAAGAGAAAAATGGGTAAAGAAGTTGTGGTCCTTATGTACAATGGAATATCACTCAGCCATGAAATCAATGTCATAAGGCTAGTAGCAGCATGATGAGTGGATTAAGGTACGACGATTCTAAGTGAAATAAGTCACACAGAAAAGGACACTTCTCATAAGGTATCACTGATAGAGGGAATGTAAAAACCGTTACACTTGAACTGAATTACAAAACAGAACAGAGTCACACATGCAGAAAACACACTATGGCTGCTTAACGGGAAAGGTGAGGTGGGGTGATACATAAAACAAGGGTATCAAATTAGCTCAGATACCATTCCATAAACCCAATATGTAATAGACAAGACCTACTCCTTGCTCAGAGAACTGGACTCAACACGCCCTATTCACCGCACAAGAATATATCTGACTAATAATAATCGTAAAACCTATGTATTGATATCTCTCTGTTAGTGTGTCAAGTGGGTGTAAAGCGGCATAAACACAGCAGTGAAAAGCAGCTAAACCCCATTATAAAAATAAATTACTTTGAAACACCCATGAAAAAAAGACAGTGAAAGAGAGAGAAATTCTTACACAATGCGTTCAGGGGCTGTGATGCAACCTGGATTGACCATATCTAGACGCACAGTTGGATGAGACATAAGGGTGGACACTCTTGGGCCTGAGAGGTTTGGTGAGGTTGGGTGAGCAAACGCAGACCCTTTAAAGTAATACTGCATGATACCCATCGCATGGGTCCCAAATCTCCAGGTTCAAGGGCATCTTCCTACATCAAAAACATGCATGAGAAACCCAGAAGATGGTACACCGTGTGATGGGGAAAGGTTTCTAAAACGCACCTCATTTCTCATCGCCTTGTGCCCGGGTTCGCCATTCCAGCCGCTTTACTAGCAAGCTCCCTACTTGGAGCATCAGCACCTTTAACCTCCTGTTCCGTACAGGTTGCAATTTGTCCTGAGGATAAACGGGAAGACGTGGAACCAACGAGAGACTAGCTCTTGGTGTTGGGACAGGCACAGGTCACTCTATTTTCCCATCAGAAAGAAGAATTAACCACAGGCTCAGCCTGCCCCCCGGAACCAGAACAGGGCCTGAAGCCATTCTGCGATTTTGCGGCCTGCTCCCATAAAAACGAGTTGTAAAATGGAGGTTCAGGGCACTGCAATTCACAAACCTGCAGAGTTATAAATGATAACTCTCGTCCACAAATATATTGAGGGAAGGCAAAGAAGAGGATTTGAAATCAAGGCAGAATTGCAGGAAAGAGATTTCAGGAGGTAGATTCGAATCGCATTTAAAGCACATGAAAAGCGGCAAAACGTTGACAATGATGCCCTTGGCCAAAAAGGGCGTATGCGTTTTTTCCTGAATATATTCAGGAAAAAACGCATACGCCCTTTTTGGCCAACCAAGCAACCTGGAAAGGCAAATGAGCGCTACAAACAAGTCTCGCTTCCCATCGGTCAAAAGGGCCATGCTGAAAAAAGTGTCAAAACCAGAAATGCAGGACAGGCCATGGAGAAATGGGAGCCTTGCTACACTGATGGGCGGGATGTAAATTGCCAACAGCCACTCTGGAGAAGTGTACGGTGAGTCCTGAAACATCTGAAAAACACAGCTTAGAGAGCATAGGGCACTTCCACTCATGGGGGTATGAATTGGGAAAATGAAAAATCAGCAAGACACAAGCACCCCAAAGTTTAGGGCTGCTCTGTTGACAAGGACCTCCACTTCATTCCACCTTAAATATCCCAGGAAAGAGAAAAATGGGTAAAGAAGTTGTGGTCCTTATGTACAATGGAATATCACTCAGCCATGAAATCAATGTCATAAGGCTAGTAGCAGCATGATGAGTGGATTTAGGTACGACGATTCTAAGTGAAATAAGTCACACAGAAAAGGACACTTCTCATAAGGTATCACTGATAGAGGGAATGTAAAAACCGTTACACTTGAACTGAATTACAAAACAGAACAGAGTCACACATGCAGAAAACACACTATGGCTGCTTAACGGGAAAGGTGAGGTGGGGTGATACATAAAACAAGGGTATCAAATTAGCTCAGATACCATTCCATAAACCCAATATGTAATAGACAAGACCTACTCCTTGCTCAGAGAACTGGACTCAACACGCCCTATTCACCGCACAAGAATATATCTGACTAATAATAATCGTAAAACCTATGTATTGATATCTCTCTGTTAGTGTGTCAAGTGGGTGTAAAGCGGCATAAACACAGCAGTGAAAAGCAGCTAAACCCCATTATAAAAATAAATTACTTTGAAACACCCATGAAACAAAGACAGTGAAAGAGAGAGAAATTCTTACACAATGCGTTCAGGGGCTGTGATGCAACCTGGATTGACCATATCTAGACTCACAGCTGGATCAGACATAAGGGTGGACACTCTTGGGCCTGAGAGGTTTGGTGAGGTTGGGTGAGCAAACGCAGACCCTTTAAAGTAATACTGCATGATACCCATCGCATGGGTCCCAAATCTCCAGGTTCAAGGGCATCTTCCTACATCAAAAACATGCATGAGAAACCCAGAAGATGGTACACCGTGTGATGGGGAAAGGTTTCTAAAACGCACCTCATTTCTCATCGCCTTGTGCCCGGGTTCGCCATTCCAGCCGCTTTACTAGCAAGCTCCCTACTTGGAGCATCAGCACCTTTAACCTCCTGTTCCGTACAGGTTGCAATTTGTCCTGAGGATAAACGGGAAGACGTGGAACCAACGAGAGACTAGCTCTTGGTGTTGGGACAGGCACAGGTCACTCTATTTTCCCATCAGAAAGAAGAATTAACCACAGGCTCAGCCTGCCCCCCGGAACCAGAACAGGGCCTGAAGCCATTCTGCGATTTTGCCGCCAGCTCCCATAAAAACGAGTTGTAAAATGGAGGTTCAGGGCACTGCAATTCACAAACCTGCAGAGTTATAAATGATAACTCTCGTCCACAAATATATTGAGGGAAGGCAAAGAAGAGGATTTGAAATCAAGGCAGAATTGCAGGAAAGAGATTTCAGGAGGTAGATTCGAATCGCCTTTAAAGCACATGAAAAGCGGCAAAACGTTGACAATGATGCCCTTGGCCAAAAAGGGCGTATGCGTTTTTTCCTGAATATATTCAGGAAAAAACGCATACGCCCTTTTTGGCCAACCAAGCAACCTGGAAAGGCAAATCAGCGCTACAAACAAGTCTCGCTTCCCATCGGTCAAAAGGGCCATGCTGAAAAAAGTGTCAAAACCAGAAATGCAGGACAGGCCATGGAGAAATGGGAGCCTTGCTACACTGATGGGCGGGATGTAAATTGCCAACAGCCACTCTGGAGAAGTGTCCGGTGAGTCCTGAAACATCTGAAAAACACAGCTTAGAGAGCATAGGGCACTTCCACTCATGGGGGTATGAATTGGGAAAATGAAAAATCAGCAAGACACAAGCACCCCAAAGTTGAGGGCTGCTCTGTTGACCAGGACCTCCACTTCATTCCACCTTCAATATCCCAGGAAAGAGAAAAATGGGTAAAGAAGTTGTGGTCCTTATGTACAATGGAATATCACTCAGCCATGAAATCAATGTCATAAGGCTAGTAGCAGCATGATGAGTGGATTTAGGTACGACGATTCTAAGTGAAATAAGTCACACAGAAAAGGACACTTCTCATAAGGTATCACTGATAGAGGGAATGTAAAAACCGTTACACTTGAACTGAATTACAAAACAGAACAGAGTCACACATGCAGAAAACACACTATGGCTGCTTAACGGGAAAGGTGAGGTGGGGTGATACATAAAACAAGGGTATCAAATTAGCTCAGATACCGTTCCATAAACCCAATATGTAATAGACAAGACCTACTCCTTGCTCAGAGAACTGGACTCAACACGCCCTATTCACCGCACAAGAATATATCTGACTAGTAATAATCGTAAAGCCTATGTATTGATATCTCTCTGTTAGTGTGTCAAGTGGGTGTAAAGCGGCATAAACACAGCAGTGAAAAGCAGCTAAATCCCATTATGAAAATAAATTACTTTGAAAAACCCATGAAACAAAGACAGTGAACGAGAGAGGAATTCTTACACAATGCGTTCAGGGGCTGTGATGCAACCTGGATTGACCATATCTAGACCCACAGCTGGATGAGACATAAGGGTGGACACTCTTGGGGCTGAGAGGTTTGGTGAGGTTGGGTGAGCAAACGCAGACCCTTTAAAGTAATACTGCATGGTACCCATCGCATGGGTCCCAAATCTCCAGCTTCAAGGGCATCTTCCTACGTCAAAAACTTGCATGAAAAACCCAGAAGATGGTACACAGTGTGATGGGGAAAGGTTTCTAAAACGCACCTCATTTCTCATCGCCTTGTGCCCGGGTTCGCCATTCCAGCCGCTTTACTAGCAAGCTCCCTACTTGGAGCATCAGCACCTTTAACCTCCTGTTCCGTAGAGGTTGCAATTTGTCCTGAGGATAAACGGGAAGACGTGGAACCAACGAGAGACTAGCTCTTGGTGTTGGGACAGGCACAGGTCACTCTATTTTCCCATCAGAAAGAAGAATTAACCACAGGCTCAGCCTGCCCCCCGGAACCAGAACAGGGCCTGAAGCCATTCTGCGATTTTGCGGCCAGATCCCACAAAAACGAGTTGTAAAATGGAGGTTCAGGGCACTGCAATTCACAAACCTGCAGAGTTATAAATGATAACTCTCGTCCACAAATATATTGAGGGAAGGCAAAGAAGAGGATTTGAAATCAAGGCAGAATTGCAGGAAAGAGATTTCAGGAGGTAGATACGAATCGCATTTAAAGCACATGAAAAGCGGCAAAACGTTGACAATGATGCCCTTGGCCAAAAAGGGCGTATGCGTTTTTTCCTGAATATATTCAGGAAAAAACGCATACGCCCTTTTTGGCCAACCAAGCAACCTGGAAAGGCAAATCAGCGCTACAAACAAGTCTCGCTTCCCATCGGTCAAAAAGGCCATGCTGAAAAAAGTGTCAAAACCAGAAATGCAGGACAGGCCATGGAGAAATGGGAGCCTTGCTACACTGATGGGCGGGATGTAAATTGCCAACAGCCACTCTGGAGAAGTGTACGGTGAGTCCTGAAACATCTAAAAAACACAGCTTAGAGAGCATAGGGCACTTCCAGTCATGGGGGTATGAATTGGGAAAATGAAAAATCAGCAAGACACAAGCACCCCAAAGTTGAGGGCTGCTCTGTTGACAAGGACCTCCACTTCATTCCACCTTAAATATCCCAGGAAAGAGAAAAATGGGTAAAGAAGTTGTGGTCCTTATGTACAATGGAATATCACTCAGCCATGAAATCAATGTCATAAGGCTAGTAGCAGCATGATGAGTGGATTTAGGTACGACGATTCTAAGTGAAATAAGTCACACAGAAAAGGACACTTCTCATAAGGTATCACTGATAGAGGGAATGTAAAAACCGTTACACTTGAACTGAATTACAAAACAGAACAGAGTCACACATGCAGAAAACACACTATGGCTGCTTAACGGGAAAGGTGAGGTGGGGTGATACATAAAACAAGGGTATCAAATTAGCTCAGATACCATTCCATAAACCCAATATGTAATAGACAAGACCTACTCCTTGCTCAGAGAACTGGACTCAACACGCCCTATTCACCGCACAAGAATATATCTGACTAATAATAATCGTAAATCCTATGTATTGATATCTCTCTGTTAGTGTGTCAAGTGGGTGTAAAGCGGCATAAACACAGCAGTGAAAAGCAGCTAAACCCCATTATAAAAATAAATTACTTTGAAACACCCATGAAACAAAGACAGTGAAAGAGAGAGAAATTCTTACACAATGCGTTCAGGGGCTGTGATGCAACCTGGATTGACCATATCTAGACGCACAGTTGGATGAGACATAAGGGTGGACACTCTTGGGCCTGAGAGGTTTGGTGAGGTTGGGTGAGCAAACGCAGACCCTTTAAAGTAATACTGCATGATACCCATCGCATGGGTCCCAAATCTCCAGGTTCAAGGGCATCTTCCTACATCAAAAACATGCATGAGAAACCCAGAAGATGGTACACCGTGTGATGGGGAAAGGTTTCTAAAACGCACCTCATTTCTCATCGCCTTGTGCCCGGGTTCGCCATTCCAGCCGCTTTACTAGCAAGCTCCCTACTTGGAGCATCAGCACCTTTAACCTCCTGTTCCGTACAGGTTGCAATTTGTCCTGAGGATAAACGGGAAGACGTGGAACCAACGAGAGACTAGCTCTTGGTGTTGGGACAGGCACAGGTCACTCTATTTTCCCATCAGAAAGAAGAATTAACCACAGGCTCAGCCTGCCCCCCGGAACCAGAACAGGGCCTGAAGCCATTCTGCGATTTTGCCGCCAGCTCCCATAAAAACGAGTTGTAAAATGGAGGTTCAGGGCACTGCAATTCACAAACCTGCAGAGTTATAAATGATAACTCTCGTCCACAAATATATTGAGGGAAGGCAAAGAAGAGGATTTGAAATCAAGGCAGAATTGCAGGAAAGAGATTTCAGGAGGTAGATTCGAATCGCCTTTAAAGCACATGAAAAGCGGCAAAACGTTGACAATGATGCCCTTGGCCAAAAAGGGCGTATGCGTTTTTTCCTGAATATATTCAGGAAAAAACGCATACGCCCTTTTTGGCCAACCAAGCAACCTGGAAAGGCAAATCAGCGCTACAAACAAGTCTCGCTTCCCATCGGTCAAAAGGGCCATGCTGAAAAAAGTGTCAAAACCAGAAATGCAGGACAGGCCATGGAGAAATGGGAGCCTTGCTACACTGATGGGCGGGATGTAAATTGCCAACAGCCACTCTGGAGAAGTGTACGGTGAGTCCTGAAACATCTGAAAAACACAGCTTAGAGAGCATAGGGCACTTCCAGTCATGGGGGTATGAATTGGGAAAATGAAAAATCAGCAAGACACAAGCACCCCAAAGTTGAGGGCTGCTCTGTTGACAAGGACCTCCACTTCATTCCACCTTCAATATCCCAGGAAAGAGAAAAATGGGTAAAGAAGTTGTGGTCCTTATGTACAATGGAATATCACTCAGCCATGAAATCAATGTCATAAGGCTAGTAGCAGCATGATGAGTGGATTTAGGTACGACGATTCTAAGTGAAATAAGTCACACAGAAAAGGACACTTCTCATAAGGTATCACTGATAGAGGGAATGTAAAAACCGTTACACTTGAACTGAATTACAAAACAGAACAGAGTCACACATGCAGAAAACACACTATGGCTGCTTAACGGGAAAGGTGAGGTGGGGTGATACATAAAACAAGGGTATCAAATTAGCTCAGATACCGTTCCATAAACCCAATATGTAATAGACAAGACCTACTCCTTGCTCAGAGAACTGGACTCAACACGCCCTATTCACCGCACAAGATTATATCTGACTAGTAATAATCGTAAAGCCTATGTATTGATATCTCTCTGTTAGTGTGTCAAGTGGGTGTAAAGTGGCATAAACACAGCAGTGAAAAGCAGCTAAATCCCATTATGAAAATAAATTACTTTGAAAAACCCATGAAACAAAGACAGTGAACGAGAGAGGAATTCTTACACAATGCGTTCAGGGGCTGTGATGCAACCTGGATTGACCATATCTAGACCCACAGCTGGATGAGACATAAGGGTGGACACTCTTGGGGCTGAGAGGTTTGGTGAGGTTGGGTGAGCAAACGCAGACCCTTTAAAGTAATACTGCATGGTACCCATCGCATGGGTCCCAAATCTCCAGCTTCAAGGGCATCTTCCTACATCAAAACATGCATGAGAAACCCAGAAGATGGTACACAGTGTGATGGGGAAAGGTTTCTAAAACGCACCTCATTTCTCATCGCCTTGTGCCCGGGTTCACCATTCCAGCCGCTTTACTAGCAAGCTCCCTACTTGGAGCATCAGCACCTTTAACCTCCTGTTCCGTACAGGTTGCAATTTGTCCTGAGGATAAACGGGAAGACGTGGAACCAACGAGAGACTAGCTCTTGGTGTTGGGACAGGCACAGGTCACTCTATTTTCCCATCAGAAAGAAGAATTAACCACAGGCTCAGCCTGCCCCCCGGAACCAAAACAGGGCCTGAAGCCATTCTGCGATTTTGCGGCCAGCTCCCATAAAAACGAGTTGTAAAATGGAGGTTCAGGGCACTGCAATTCACAAACCTGCAGAGTTATAAATGATAACTCTCGTCCACAAATATATTGAGGGAAGGCAAAGAAGAGGATTTGAAATCAAGGCAGAATTGCAGGAAAGAGATTTCAGGAGGTAGATTCGAATCGCCTTTAAAGCACATGAAAAGCGGCAAAACGTTGACAATGATGCCCTTGGCCAAAAAGGGCGTATGCGTTTTTTCCTGAATATATTCAGGAAAAAACGCATACGCCCTTTTTGGCCAACCAAGCAACCTGGAAAGGCAAATCAGCGCTACAAACAAGTCTCGCTTCCCATCGGTCAAAAGGGCCATGCTGAAAAAAGTGTCAAAACCAGAAATGCAGGACAGGCCATGGAGAAATGGGAGCCTTGCTACACTGATGGGCGGGATGTAAATTGCCAACAGCCACTCTGGAGAAGTGTACGGTGAGTCCTGAAACATCTGAAAAACACAGCTTAGAGAGCATAGGGCACTTCCACTCATGGGGGTATGAATTGGGAAAATGAAAAATCAGCAAGACACAAGCACCCCAAAGTTGAGGGCTGCTCTGTTGACAAGGACCTCCACTTCATTCCACCTTCAATATCCCAGGAAAGAGAAAAATGGGTAAAGAAGTTGTGGTCCTTATGTACAATGGAATATCACTCAGCCATGAAATCAATGTCATAAGGCTAGTAGCAGCATGATGAATGGATTTAGGTACGACGATTCTAAGTGAAATAAGTCACACAGAAAAGGACACTTCTCATAAGGTATCACTGATAGAGGGAATGTAAAAACCGTTACACTTGAACTGAATTACAAAACAGAACAGAGTCACACATGCAGAAAACACACTATGGCTGCTTAACGGGAAAGGTGAGGTGGGGTGATACATAAAACAAGGGTTTCAAATTAGCTCAGATACCGTTCCATAAACCCAATATGTAATAGACAAGACCTACTCCTTGCTCAGAGAACTGGACTCAACACGCCCTATTCACCGCACAAGAATATATCTGACTAGTAATAATCGTAAAGCCTATGTATTGATATCTCTCTGTTAGTGTGTCAAGTGGGTGTAAAGCGGCATAAACACAGCAGTGAAAAGCAGCTAAATCCCATTATGAAAATAAATTACTTTGAAAAACCCATGAAACAAAGACAGTGAACGAGAGAGGAATTCTTACACAATGCGTTCAGGGGCTGTGATGCAACCTGGATTGACCATATCTAGACCCACAGCTGGATGAGACATAAGGGTGGACACTCTTGGGGCTGAGAGGTTTGGTGAGGTTGGGTGAGCAAACGCAGACCCTTTAAAGTAATACTGCATGGTACCCATCGCATGGGTCCCAAATCTCCAGCTTCAAGGGCATCTTCCTACATCAAAAACATGCATGAGAAACCCAGAAGATGGTACACCGTGTGATGGGGAAAGGTTTCTAAAACGCACCTCATTTCTCATCTCCTTGTGCCCGGGTTCGCCATTCCAGCCGCTTTACTAGCAAGCTCCCTACTTGGAGCATCAGCACCTTTAACCTCCTGTTCCGTACAGGTTGCAATTTGTCCTGAGGATAAACGGGAAGACGTGGAACCAACGAGAGACTAGCTCTTGGTGTTGGGACAGGCACAGGTCACTCTATTTTCCCATCAGAAAGAAGAATTAACCACAGGCTCAGCCTGCCCCCCAGAACCAGAACAGGGCCTGAATCCATTCTGTGATTTTGCGGCCAGCTCCCATAAAAACGAGTTGTAAAATGGAGGTTCAGGGCACTGCAATTCACAAACCTGCAGTTATAAATGATAACTCTCGTCCACAAATATATTGAGGGAAGGCAACGAAGAGGATTTGAAATCAAGGCAGAATTGCAGGAAACAGATTTCAGGAAGTAGATTCGAATCGCATTTAAAGCACATGAAAAGTGGCAAAACGTTGACAATGATGCCCTTGGCCAAAAAGGGCGTATGCGTTTTTTCCTGAATATATTCAGGAAAAAAAGCATACGCCCTTTTTGGCCAACCAAGCAACCTGGAAAGGCAAATCAGCGCTACAAACAAGTCTCGCTTCCCATCGGTCAAAAGGGCCATGCTGAAAAAAGTGTCAAAACCAGAAATGCAGGACAGGCCATGGAGAAATGGGAGCCTTGCTACACTGATGGGCGGGATGTAAATTGCCAAGAGCCACTCTGGAGAAGTGTCCGGTGAGTCCTGAAACATCTGAAAAACACAGCTTAGAGAGCATAGGGCACTTCCACTCATGGGGGTATAAATTGGGAAAATTAAAAATCAGCAAGACACAAGCACCCCAAAGTTGAGGGCTGCTCTGTTGACAAGGACCTCCACTTCATTCCACCTTCAATATCCCAGGAAAGAGAAAAATGGATAAAGAAGTTGTGGTCCTTATGTACAATGGAATATCACTCAGCCATGAAATCAATGTCATTAGGCTAGTAGCAGCATGATGAGTGGATTAAGGTACGACGATTCTAAGTGAAATAAGTCACACAGAAAAGGACACTTCTCATAAGGTATCACTGATAGAGGGAATGTAAAAACCGTTACACTTGAACTGAATTACAAAACAGAACAGAGTCACACATGCAGAAAACACACTATGGCTGCTTAACGGGAAAGGTGAGGTGGGGTGATACATAAAACAAGGGTTTCAAATTAGCTCAGATACCGTTCCATAAACCCAATATGTAATAGACAAGACCTACTCCTTGCTCAGAGAACTGGACTCAACACGCCCTATTCACCGCACAAGAATATATCTGACTAGTAATAATCGTAAAGCCTATGTATTGATATCTCTCTGTTAGTGTGTCAAGTGGGTGTAAAGCGGCATAAACACAGCAGTGAAAAGCAGCTAAATCCCATTATGAAAATAAATTACTTTGAAAAACCCATGAAACAAAGACAGTGAACAAGAGAGGAATTCTTACACAATGCGTTCAGGGGCTGTGATGCAACCTGGATTGACCATATCTAGACCCACAGCTGGATGAGACATAAGGGTGGACACTCTTGGGGCTGAGAGGTTTGGTGAGGTTGGGTGAGCAAACGCAGACCCTTTAAAGTAATACTGCATGATACCCATCGCATGGGTCCCAAATCTCCAGGTTCAAGGGCATCTTCCTACATCAAAAACATGCATGAGAAACCCAGAAGATGGTACACCGTGTGATGGGGAAAGGTTTCTAAAACGCACCTCATTTCTCATCGCCTTGTGCCCGGGTTCGCCATTCCAGCCGCTTTACTAGCAAGCTCCCTACTTGGAGCATCAGCACCTTTAACCTCCTGTTCCGTACAGGTTGCAATTTGTCCTGAGGATAAATGGGAAGACGTGGAACCAACGAGAGACTAGCTCTTGGTGTTGGGACAGGCACAGGTCACTCTATTTTCCCATCAGAAAGAAGAATTAACCACAGGCTCAGCCTGCCCCCCGGAACCAGAACAGGGCCTGAAGCCATTCTGCGATTTTGCCGCCAGCTCCCATAAAAACGAGTTGTAAAATGGAGGTTCAGGGCACTGCAATTCACAAACCTGCAGAGTTATAAATGATAACTCTCGTCCACAAATATATTGAGGGAAGGCAAAGAAGAGGATTTGAAATCAAGGCAGAATTGCAGGAAAGAGATTTCAGGAGGTAGATTCGAATCGCCTTTAAAGCACATGAAAAGCGGCAAAACGTTGACAATGATGCCCTTGGCCAAAAAGGGCGTATGCGTTTTTTCCTGAATATATTCAGGAAAAAACGCATACGCCCTTTTTGGCCAACCAAGCAACCTGGAAAGGCAAATCAGCGCTACAAACAAGTCTCGCTTCCCATCGGTCAAAAGGGCCATGCTGAAAAAAGTGTCAAAACCAGAAATGCAGGACAGGCCATGGAGAAATGGGAGCCTTGCTACACTGATGGGCGGGATGTAAATTGCCAACAGCCACTCTGGAGAAGTGTACGGTGAGTCCTGAAACATCTGAAAAACACAGCTTAGAGAGCATAGGGCACTTCCACTCATGGGGGTATGAATTGGGAAAATGAAAAATCAGCAAGACACAAGCACCCCAAAGTTGAGGGCTGCTCTGTTGACAAGGACCTCCACTTCATTCCACCTTCAATATCCCAGGAAAGAGAAAAATGGGTAAAGAAGTTGTGGTCCTTATGTACAATGGAATATCACTCAGCCATGAAATCAATGTCATAAGGCTAGTAGCAGCATGATGAGTGGATTTAGGTACGACGATTCTAAGTGAAATAAGTCACACAGAAAAGGACACTTCTCATAAGGTATCACTGATAGAGGGAATGTAAAAACCGTTACACTTGAACTGAATTACAAAACAGAACAGAGTCACACATGCAGAAAACAGACTATGGCTGCTTAACGGGAAAGGTGAGGTGGGGTGATACATAAAACAAGGGTATCAAATTAGCTCAGATACCGTTCCATAAACCCAATATGTAATAGACAAGACCTACTCCTTGCTCAGAGAACTGGACTCAACACGCCCTATTCACCGCACAAGAATATATCTGACTAGTAATAATCGTAAAGCCTATGTATTGATATCTCTCTGTTAGTGTGTCAAGTGGGTGTAAAGCGGCATAAACACAGCAGTGAAAAGCAGCTAAATCCCATTATGAAAATAAATTACTTTGAAAAACCCATGAAACAAAGACAGTGAACGAGAGAGGAATTCTTACACAATGCGTTCAGGGGCTGTGATGCAACCTGGATTGACCATATCTAGACCCACAGCTGGATGAGACATAAGGGTGGACACTCTTGGGGCTGAGAGGTTTGGTGAGGTTGGGTGAGCAAACGCAGACCCTTTAAAGTAATACTGCATGGTACCCATCGCATGGGTCCCAAATCTCCAGCTTCAAGGGCATCTTCCTACATCAAAAACATGCATGAAAAACCCAGAAGATGGTACACAGTGTGATGGGGAAAGGTTTCTAAAACGCACCTCATTTCTCATCGCCTTGTGCCCGGGTTCGCCATTCCAGCCGCTTTACTAGCAAGCTCCCTACTTGGAGCATCAGCACCTTTAACCTCCTGTTCCGTACAGGTTGCAATTTGTCCTGAGGATAAACGGGAAGACGTGGAACCAACGAGAGACTAGCTCTTGGTGTTGGGACAGGCACAGGTCACTCTATTTTCCCATCAGAAAGAAGAATTAACCACAGGCTCAGCCTGCCCCCCGGAACCAGAACAGGGCCTGAAGCCATTCTGCGATTTTGCGGCCAGCTCCCATAAAAACGAGTTGTAAAATGGAGGTTCAGGGCACTGCAATTCACAAACCTGTAGAGTTATAAATGATAACTCTCGTCCACAAATATATTGAGGGAAGGCAAAGAAGAGGATTTGAAATCAAGGCAGAATTGCAGGAAAGAGATTTCAGGAGGTAGATTCGAATCGCATTTAAAGCACATGAAAAGCGGCAAAACGTTGACAATGATGCCCTTGGCCAAAAAGGGCGTATGCGTTTTTTCCTGAATATATTCAGGAAAAAACGCATACGCCCTTTTTGGCCAACCAAGCAACCTGGAAAGGCAAATCAGCGCTACAAACAAGTCTCGCTTCCCATCGGTCAAAAGGGCCATGCTGAAAAAAGTGTCAAAACCAGAAATGCAGGACAGGCCATGGAGAAATGGGAGCCTTGCTACACTGATGGGCGGGATGTAAATTGCCAACAGCCACTCTGGAGAAGTGTACGGTGAGTCCTGAAACATCTAAAAAACACAGCTTAGAGAGCATAGGGCACTTCCAGTCATGGGGGTATGAATTGGGAAAATGAAAAATCAGCAAGACACAAGCACCCCAAAGTTGAGGGCTGCTCTGTTGACAAGGACCTCCACTTCATTCCACCTTAAATATCCCAGGAAAGAGAAAAATGGGTAAAGAAGTTGTGGTCCTTATGTACAATGGAATATCACTCAGCCATGAAATCAATGTCATAAGGCTAGTAGCAGCATGATGAGTGGACTTATGTACGACGATTCTAAGTGAAATAAGTCACACAGAAAAGGACACTTCTCATAAGGTATCACTGATAGAGGGAATGTAAAAACCGTTACACTTGAACTGAATTACAAAACAGAACAGAGTCACACATGCAGAAAACACACTATGGCTGCTTAACGGGAAAGGTGAGGTGGGGTGATACATAAAACAAGGGTATCAAATTAGCTCAGATACCATTCCATAAACCCAATATGTAATAGACAAGACCTACTCCTTGCTCAGAGAACTGGACTCAACACGCCCTATTCACCGCACAAGAATATATCTGACTAATAATAATCTTAAAATCTATGTATTGATATCTCTCTGTTAGTGTGTCAAGTGGGTGTAAAGCGGCATAAACACAGCAGTGAAAAGCAGCTAAACCCCATTATAAAAATAAATTACTTTGAAACACCCATGAAACAAAGACAGTGAAAGAGAGAGAAATTCTTACACAATGCGTTCAGGGGCTGTGATGCAACCTGGATTGACCATATCTAGACGCACAGCTGGATGAGACATAAGGGTGGACACTCTTGGGCCTGAGAGGTTTGGTGAGGTTGGGTGAGCAAACGCAGACCCTTTAAAGTAATACTGCATGATACCCATCGCATGGGTCCCAAATCTCCAGGTTCAAGGGCATCTTCCTACATCAAAAACATGCATGAGAAACCCAGAAGATGGTACACCGTGTGATGGGGAAAGGTTTCTAAAACGCACCTCATTTCTCATCGCCTTGTGCCCGGGTTCGCCATTCCAGCCGCTTTACTAGCAAGCTCCCTACTTGGAGCATCAGCACCTTTAACCTCCTGTTCCGTACAGGTTGCAATTTGTCCTGAGGATAAACGGGAAGACGTGGAACCAACGAGAGACTAGCTCTTGGTGTTGGGACAGGCACAGGTCACTCTATTTTCCCATCAGAAAGAAGAATTAACCACAGGCTCAGCCTGCCCCCCGGAACCAGAACAGGGCCTGAAGCCATTCTGCGATTTTGCCGCCAGCTCCCATAAAAACGAGTTGTAAAATGGAGGTTCAGGGCACTGCAATTCACAAACCTGCAGAGTTATAAATGATAACTCTCGTCCACAAATATATTGAGGGAAGGCAAAGAAGAGGATTTGAAATCAAGGCAGAATTGCAGGAAAGAGATTTCAGGAGGTAGATTCGAATCGCCTTTAAAGCACATGAAAAGCGGCAAAACGTTGACAATGATGCCCTTGGCCAAAAAGGGCGTATGCGTTTTTTCCTGAATATATTCAGGAAAAAACGCATACGCCCTTTTTGGCCAACCAAGCAACCTGGAAAGGCAAATCAGCGCTACAAACAAGTCTCGCTTCCCATCGGTCAAAAGGGCCATGCTGAAAAAAGTGTCAAAACCAGAAATGCAGGACAGGCCATGGAGAAATGGGAGCCTTGCTACACTGATGGGCGGGATGTAAATTGCCAACAGCCACTCTGGAGAAGTGTACGGTGAGTCCTGAAACATCTGAAAAACACAGCTTAGAGAGCATAGGGCACTTCCACTCATGGGGGTAAAAATTGGGAAAATGAAAAATCAGCAAGACACAAGCACCCCAAAGTTGAGGGCTGCTCTGTTGACAAGGACCTCCACTTCATTCCACCTTAAATATCCCAGGAAAGAGAAAAATGGGTAAAGAAGTTGTGGTCCTTATGTACAATGGAATATCACTCAGCCATGAAATCAATGTCATAAGGCTAGTAGCAGCATGATGAGTGGATTTAGGTACGACGATTCTAAGTGAAATAAGTCACACAGAAAAGGACACTTCTCATAAGGTATCACTGATAGAGGGAATGTAAAAACCGTTACACTTGAACTGAATTACAAAACAGAACAGAGTCACACATGCAGAAAACACACTATGGCTGCTTAACGGGAAAGGTGAGGTGGGGTGATACATAAAACAAGGGTATCAAATTAGCTCAGATACCGTTCCATAAACCCAATATGTAATAGACAAGACCTACTCCTTGCTCAGAGAACTGGACTCAACACGCCCTATTCACCGCACAAGATTATATCTGACTAGTAATAATCGTAAAGCCTATGTATTGATATCTCTCTGTTAGTGTGTCAAGTGGGTGTAAAGTGGCATAAACACAGCAGTGAAAAGCAGCTAAATCCCATTATGAAAATAAATTACTTTGAAAAACCCATGAAACAAAGACAGTGAACGAGAGAGGAATTCTTACACAATGCGTTCAGGGGCTGTGATGCAACCTGGATTGACCATATCTAGACCCACAGCTGGATGAGACATAAGGGTGGACACTCTTGGGGCTGAGAGGTTTGGTGAGGTTGGGTGAGCAAACGCAGACCCTTTAAAGTAATACTGCATGGTACCCATCGCATGGGTCCCAAATCTCCAGCTTCAAGGGCATCTTCCTACATCAAAACATGCATGAGAAACCCAGAAGATGGTACACAGTGTGATGGGGAAAGGTTTCTAAAACGCACCTCATTTCTCATCGCCTTGTGCCCGGGTTCACCATTCCAGCCGCTTTACTAGCAAGCTCCCTACTTGGAGCATCAGCACCTTTAACCTCCTGTTCCGTACAGGTTGCAATTTGTCCTGAGGATAAACGGGAAGACGTGGAACCAACGAGAGACTAGCTCTTGGTGTTGGGACAGGCACAGGTCACTCTATTTTCCCATCAGAAAGAAGAATTAACCACAGGCTCAGCCTGCCCCCCGGAACCAGAACAGGGCCTGAAGCCATTCTGCGATTTTGCGGCCAGCTCCCATAAAAACGAGTTGTAAAATGGAGGTTCAGGGCACTGCAATTCACAAACCTGCAGAGTTATAAATGATAACTCTCGTCCACAAATATATTGAGGGAAGGCAAAGAAGAGGATTTGAAATCAAGGCAGAATTGCAGGAAAGAGATTTCAGGAGGTAGATTCGAATCGCCTTTAAAGCACATGAAAAGCGGCAAAACGTTGACAATGATGCCCTTGGCCAAAAAGGGCGTATGCGTTTTTTCCTGAATATATTCAGGAAAAAACGCATACGCCCTTTTTGGCCAACCAAGCAACCTGGAAAGGCAAATCAGCGCTACAAACAAGTCTCGCTTCCCATCGGTCAAAAGGGCCATGCTGAAAAAAGTGTCAAAACCAGAAATGCAGGACAGGCCATGGAGAAATGGGAGCCTTGCTACACTGATGGGCGGGATGTAAATTGCCAACAGCCACTCTGGAGAAGTGTACGGTGAGTCCTGAAACATCTGAAAAACACAGCTTAGAGAGCATAGGGCACTTCCACTCATGGGGGTATGAATTGGGAAAATGAAAAATCAGCAAGACACAAGCACCCCAAAGTTGAGGGCTGCTCTGTTGACAAGGACCTCCACTTCATTCCACCTTCAATATCCCAGGAAAGAGAAAAATGGGTAAAGAAGTTGTGGTCCTTATGTACAATGGAATATCACTCAGCCATGAAATCAATGTCATAAGGCTAGTAGCAGCATGATGAGTGGATTTAGGTACGACGATTCTAAGTGAAATAAGTCACACAGAAAAGGACACTTCTCATAAGGTATCACTGATAGAGGGAATGTAAAAACCGTTACACTTGAACTGAATTACAAAACAGAACAGAGTCACACATGCAGAAAACACACTATGGCTGCTTAACGGGAAAGGTGAGGTGGGGTGATACATAAAACAAGGGTATCAAATTAGCTCAGATACCGTTCCATAAACCCAATATGTAATAGACAAGACCTACTCCTTGCTCAGAGAACTGGACTCAACACGCCCTATTCACCGCACAAGATTATATCTGACTAGTAATAATCGTAAAGCCTATGTATTGATATCTCTCTGTTAGTGTGTCAAGTGGGTGTAAAGTGGCATAAACACAGCAGTGAAAAGCAGCTAAATCCCATTATGAAAATAAATTACTTTGAAAAACCCATGAAACAAAGACAGTGAACGAGAGAGGAATTCTTACACAATGCGTTCAGGGGCTGTGATGCAACCTGGATTGACCATATCTAGACCCACAGCTGGATGAGACATAAGGGTGGACACTCTTGGGGCTGAGAGGTTTGGTGAGGTTGGGTGAGCAAACGCAGACCCTTTAAAGTAATACTGCATGGTACCCATCGCATGGGTCCCAAATCTCCAGCTTCAAGGGCATCTTCCTACATCGAAAACATGCATGAGAAACCCAGAAGATGGTACACCGTGTGATGGGGAAAGGTTTCTAAAACGCACCTCATTTCTCATCGCCTTGTGCCCGGGTTCACCATTCCAGCCGCTTTACTAGCAAGCTCCCTACTTGGAGCATCAGCACCTTTAACCTCCTGTTCCGTACAGGTTGCAATTTGTCCTGAGGATAAACGGGAAGACGTGGAACCAACGAGAGACTAGCTCTTGGTGTTGGGACAGGCACAGGTCACTCTATTTTCCCATCAGAAAGAAGAATTAACCACAGGCTCAGCCTGCCCCCCGGAACCAGAACAGGGCCTGAAGCCATTCTGCGATTTTGCGGCCAGCTCCCATAAAAACGAGTTGTAAAATGGAGGTTCAGGGCACTGCAATTCACAAACCTGCAGAGTTATAAATGATAACTCTCGTCCACAAATATATTGAGGGAAGGCAAAGAAGAGGATTTGAAATCAAGGCAGAATTGCAGGAAAGAGATTTCAGGAGGTAGATTCGAATCGCCTTTAAAGCACATGAAAAGCGGCAAAACGTTGACAATGATGCCCTTGGCCAAAAAGGGCGTATGCGTTTTTTCCTGAATATATTCAGGAAAAAACGCATACGCCCTTTTTGGCCAACCAAGCAACCTGGAAAGGCAAATCAGCGCTACAGAGAAGTCTCGCTTCCCATCGGTCAAAAGGGCCATGCTGAAAAAAGTGTCAAAACCAGAAATGCAGGACAGGCCATGGAGAAATGGGAGCCTTGCTACACTGATGGGCGGGATGTAAATTGCCAACAGCCACTCTGGAGAAGTGTACGGTGAGTCCTGAAACATCTGAAAAACACAGCTTAGAGAGCATAGGGCACTTCCACTCATGGGGGTATGAATTGGGAAAATGAAAAATCAGCAAGACACAAGCACCCCAAAGTTGAGGGCTGCTCTGTTGACAAGGACCTCCACTTCATTCCACCTTAAATATCCCAGGAAAGAGAAAAATGGGTAAAGAAGTTGTGGTCCTTATGTACAATGGAATATCACTCAGCCATGAAATCAATGTCATAAGGCTAGTAGCAGCATGATGAGTGGATTTAGGTACGACGATTCTAAGTGAAATAAGTCACACAGAAAAGGACACTTCTCATAAGGTATCACTGATAGAGGGAATGTAAAAACCGTTACACTTGAACTGAATTACAAAACAGAACAGAGTCACACATGCAGAAAACACACTATGGCTGCTTAACGGGAAAGGTGAGGTGGGGTGATACATAAAACAAGGGTTTCAAATTAGCTCAGATACCGTTCCATAAACCCAATATGTAATAGACAAGACCTACTCCTTGCTCAGAGAACTGGACTCAACACGCCCTATTCACCGCACAAGAATATATCTGACTAGTAATAATCGTAAAGCCTATGTATTGATATCTCTCTGTTAGTGTGTCAAGTGCGTGTAAAGCGGCATAAACACAGCAGTGAAAAGCAGCTAAATCCCATTATGAAAATAAATTACTTTGAAAAACCCATGAAACAAAGACAGTGAACGAGAGAGGAATTCTTACACAATGCGTTCAGGGGCTGTGATGCAACCTGGATTGACCATATCTAGACCCACAGCTGGATGAGACATAAGGGTGGACACTCTTGGGGCTGAGAGGTTTGGTGAGGTTGGGTGAGCAAACGCAGACCCTTTAAAGTAATACTGCATGGTACCCATCGCATGGGTCCCAAATCTCCAGCTTCAAGGGCATCTTCCTACATCAAAATCATGCATGAGAAACCCAGAAGATGGTACACCGTGTGATGGGGAAAGGTTTCTAAAACGCACCTCATTTCTCATCTCCTTGTGCCCGGGTTCGCCATTCCAGCCGCTTTACTAGCAAGCTCCCTACTTGGAGCATCAGCACCTTTAACCTCCTGTTCCGTACAGGTTGCAATTTGTCCTGAGGATAAACGGGAAGACGTGGAACCAACGAGAGACTAGCTCTTGGTGTTGGGACAGGCACAGGTCACTCTATTTTCCCATCAGAAAGAAGAATTAACCACAGGCTCAGCCTGCCCCCTGGAACCAGAACAGGGCCTGAAGCCATTCTGTGATTTTGCGGCCAGCTCCCATAAAAACGAGTTGTAAAATGGAGGTTCAGGGCACTGCAATTCACAAACCTGCAGTTATAAATGATAACTCTCGTCCACAAATATATTGAGGGAAGGCAAAGAAGAGGATTTGAAATCAAGGCAGAATTGCAGGAAACAGATTTCAGGAAGTAGATTCGAATCGCATTTAAAGCACATGAAAAGCGGCAAAACGTTGACAATGATGCCCTTGGCCAAAAAGGGCGTATGCGTTTTTTCCTGAATATATTCAGGAAAAAACGCATACGCCCTTTTTGGCCAACCAAGCAACCTGGAAAGGCAAATCAGCGCTACAAACAAGTCTCGCTTCCCATCGGTCAAAAGGGCCATGCTGAAAAAAGTGTCAAAACCAGAAATGCAGGACAGGCCATGGAGAAATGGGAGCCTTGCTACACTGATGGGCGGGATGTAAATTGCCAACAGCCACTCTGGAGAAGTGTACGGTGAGTCCTGAAACATCTAAAAAACACAGCTTAGAGAGCATAGGGCACTTCCACTCATGGGGGTATGAATTGGGAAAATGAAAAATCAGCAAGACACAAGCACCCCAAAGTTGAGGGCTGCTCTGTTGACAAGGACCTCCACTTCATTCCACCTTAAATATCCCAGGAAAGAGAAAAATGGGTAAAGAAGTTGTGGTCCTTATGTACAATGGAATATCACTCAGCCATGAAATCAATGTCATAAGGCTAGTAGCAGCATGATGAGTGGATTTAGGTACGACGATTCTAAGTGAAATAAGTCACACAGAAAAGGACACTTCTCATAAGGTATCACTGATAGAGGGAATGTAAAAACCGTTACACTTGAACTGAATTACAAAACAGAACAGAGTCACACATGCAGAAAACACACTATGGCTGCTTAACGGGAAAGGTGAGGTGGGGTGATACATAAAACAAGGGTTTCAAATTAGCTCAGATACCGTTCCATAAACCCAATATGTAATAGACAAGACCTACTCCTTGCTCAGAGAACTGGACTCAACACGCCCTATTCACCGCACAAGAATATATCTGACTAATAATAATCGTAAAACCTATGTATTGATATCTCTCTGTTAGTGTGTCAAGTGGGTGTAAAGCGGCATAAACACAGCAGTGAAAAGCAGCTAAACCCCATTATAAAAATAAATTACTTTGAAACACCCATGAAACAAAGACAGTGAAAGAGAGAGAAATTCTTACACAATGCGTTCAGGGGCTGTGATGCAACCTGGATTGACCATATCTAGACGCACAGTTGGATGAGACATAAGGGTGGACACTCTTGGGCCTGAGAGGTTTGGTGAGGTTGGGTGAGCAAACGCAGACCCTTTAAAGTAATACTGCATGGTACCCATCGCATGGGTCCCAAATCTCCAGGTTCAAGGGCATCTTCCTACATCAAAAACATGCATGAGAAACCCAGAAGATGGTACACCGTGTGATGGGGAAAGGTTTCTAAAACGCACCTCATTTCTCATCGCCTTGTGCCCGGGTTCGCCATTCCAGCTGCTTTACTAGCAAGCTCCCTACTTGGAGCATCAGCACCTTTAACCTCCTGTTCCGTACAGGTTGCAATTTGTCCTGAGGATAAACGGGAAGACGTGGAACCAACGAGAGACTAGCTCTTGGTGTTGGGACAGGCACAGGTCACTCTATTTTCCCATCAGAAAGAAGAATTAACCACAGGCTCAGCCTGCCCCCCGGAACCAGAACAGGGCCTGAAGCCATTCTGCGATTTTGCCGCCAGCTCCCATAAAAACGAGTTGTAAAATGGAGGTTCAGGGCACTGCAATTCACAAACCTGCAGAGTTATAAATGATAACTCTCGTCCACAAATATATTGAGGGAAGGCAAAGAAGAGGATTTGAAATCAAGGCAGAATTGCAGGAAAGAGATTTCAGGAGGTAGATTCGAATCGCCTTTAAAGCACATGAAAAGCGGCAAAACGTTGACAATGATGCCCTTGGCCAAAAAGGGCGTATGCGTTTTTTCCTGAATATATTCAGGAAAAAACGCATACGCCCTTTTTGGCCAACCAAGCAACCTGGAAAGGCAAATCAGCGCTACAAACAAGTCTCGCTTCCCATCGGTCAAAAGGGCCATGCTGAAAAAAGTGTCAAAACCAGAAATGCAGGACAGGCCATGGAGAAATGGGAGCCTTGCTACACTGATGGGCGGGATGTAAATTGCCAACAGCCACTCTGGAGAAGTGTACGGTGAGTCCTGAAACATCTGAAAAACACAGCTTAGAGAGCATAGGGCACTTCCACTCATGGGGGTATGAATTGGGAAAATGAAAAATCAGCAAGACACAAGCACCCCAAAGTTGAGGGCTGCTCTGTTGACAAGGACCTCCACTTCATTCCACCTTAAATATCCCAGGAAAGAGAAAAATGGGTAAAGAAGTTGTGGTCCTTATGTACAATGGAATATCACTCAGCCATGAAATCAATGTCATAAGGCTAGTAGCAGCATGATGAGTGGATTTAGGTACGACGATTCTAAGTGAAATAAGTCACACAGAAAAGGACACTTCTCATAAGGTATCACTGATAGAGGGAATGTAAAAACCGTTACACTTGAACTGAATTACAAAACAGAACAGAGTCACACATGCAGAAAACACACTATGGCTGCTTAACGGGAAAGGTGAGGTGGGTTGATACATAAAACAAGGGTATCAAATTAGCTCAGATACCGTTCCATAAACCCAATATGTAATAGACAAGACCTACTCCTTGCTCAGAGAACTGGACTCAACACGCCCTATTCACCGCACAAGATTATATCTGACTAGTAATAATCGTAAAGCCTATGTATTGATATCTCTCTGTTAGTGTGTCAAGTGGGTGTAAAGTGGCATAAACACAGCAGTGAAAAGCAGCTAAATCCCATTATGAAAATAAATTACTTTGAAAAACCCATGAAACAAAGACAGTGAACGAGAGAGGAATTCTTACACAATGCGTTCAGGGGCTGTGATGCAACCTGGATTGACCATATCTAGACCCACAGCTGGATGAGACATAAGGGTGGACACTCTTGGGGCTGAGAGGTTTGGTGAGGTTGGGTGAGCAAACGCAGACCCTTTAAAGTAATACTGCGTGGTACCCATCGCATGGGTCCCAAATCTCCAGCTTCAAGGGCATCTTCCTACATCAAAACATGCATGAGAAACCCAGAAGATGGTACACAGTGTGATGGGGAAAGGTTTCTAAAACGCACCTCATTTCTCATCGCCTTGTGCCCGGGTTCGCCATTCCAGCCGCTTTACTAGCAAGCTCCCTACTTGGAGCATCAGCACCTTTAACCTCCTGTTCCGTACAGGTTGCAATTTGTCCTGAGGATAAACGGGAAGACGTGGAACCAACGAGAGACTAGCTCTTGGTGTTGGGACAGGCACAGGTCACTCTATTTTCCCATCAGAAAGAAGAATTAACCACAGGCTCAGCCTGCCCCCCGGAACCAGAACAGGGCCTGAAGCCATTCTGCGATTTTGCCGCCAGCTCCCATAAAAACGAGTTGTAAAATGGAGGTTCAGGGCACTGCAATTCACAAACCTGCAGAGTTATAAATGATAACTCTCGTCCACAAATATATTGAGGGAAGGCAAAGAAGAGGATTTGAAATCAAGGCAGAATTGCAGGAAAGAGATTTCAGGAGGTAGATTCGAATCGCATTTAAAGCACATGAAAAGCGGCAAAACGTTGACAATGATGCCCTTGGCCAAAAAGGGCGTATGCGTTTTTTCCTGAATATATTCAGGAAAAAACGCATACGCCCTTTTTGGCCAACCAAGCAACCTGGAAAGGCAAATCAGCGCTACAAACAAGTCTCGCTTCCCATCGGTCAAAAGGGCCATGCTGAAAAAAGTGTCAAAACCAGAAATGCAGGACAGGCCATGGAGAAATGGGAGCCTTGCTACACTGATGGGCGGGATGTAAATTGCCAACAGCCACTCTGGAGAAGTGTACGGTGAGTCCTGAAACATCTGAAAAACACAGCTTAGAGAGCATAGGGCACTTCCACTCATGGGGGTATGAATTGGGAAAATGAAAAATCAGCAAGACACAAGCACCCCAAAGTTGAGGGCTGCTCTGTTGACAAGGACCTCCACTTCATTCCACCTTAAATATCCCAGGAAAGAGAAAAATGGGTAAAGAAGTTGTGGTCCTTATGTACAATGGAATATCACTCAGCCATGAAATCAATGTCATAAGGCTAGTAGCAGCATGATGAGTGGATTTAGGTACGACGATTCTAAGTGAAATAAGTCACACAGAAAAGGACACTTCTCATAAGGTATCACTGATAGAGGGAATGTAAAAACCGTTACACTTGAACTGAATTACAAAACAGAACAGAGTCACACATGCAGAAAACACACTATGGCTGCTTAACGGGAAAGGTGAGGTGGGTTGATACATAAAACAAGGGTATCAAATTAGCTCAGATACCGTTCCATAAACCCAATATGTAATAGACAAGACCTACTCCTTGCTCAGAGAACTGGACTCAACACGCCCTATTCACCGCACAAGAATATATCTGACTAGTAATAATCGTAAAGCCTATGTATTGATATCTCTCTGTTAGTGTGTCAAGTGGGTGTAAAGCGGCATAAACACAGCAGTGAAAAGCAGCTAAATCCCATTATGAAAATAAATTACTTTGAAAAACCCATGAAACAAAGACAGTGAACGAGAGAGGAATTCTTACACAATGCGTTCAGGGGCTGTGATGCAACCTGGATTGACCATATCTAGACCCACAGCTGGATGAGACATAAGGGTGGACACTCTTGGGGCTGAGAGGTTTGGTGAGGTTGGGTGAGCAAACGCAGACCCTTTAAAGTAATACTGCATGGTACCCATCGCATGGGTCCCAAATCTCCAGCTTCAAGGGCATCTTCCTACATCAAAAACATGCATGAGAAACCCAGAAGATGGTACACCGTGTGATGGGGAAAGGTTTCTAAAACGCACCTCATTTCTCATCTCCTTGTGCCCGGGTTCGCCATTCCAGCCGCTTTACTAGCAAGCTCCCTACTTGGAGCATCAGCACCTTTAACCTCCTGTTCCGTACAGGTTGCAATTTGTCCTGAGGATAAACGGGAAGACGTGGAACCAACGAGAGACTAGCTCTTGGTGTTGGGACAGGCACAGGTCACTCTATTTTCCCATCAGAAAGAAGAATTAACCACAGGCTCAGCCTGCCCCCCGGAACCAGAACAGGGCCTGAAGCCATTCTGTGATTTTGCGGCCAGCTCCCATAAAAACGAGTTGTAAAATGGAGGTTCAGGGCACTGCAATTCACAAACCTGCAGTTATAAATGATAACTCTCGTCCACAAATATATTGAGGGAAGGCAACGAAGAGGATTTGAAATCAAGGCAGAATTGCAGGAAACAGATTTCAGGAAGTAGATTCGAATCGCATTTAAAGCACATGAAAAGCGGCAAAACGTTGACAATGATGCCCTTGGCCAAAAAGGGCGTATGCGTTTTTTCCTGAATATATTCAGGAAAAAACGCATACGCCCTTTTTGGCCAACCAAGCAACCTGGAAAGGCAAATCAGCGCTACAAACAAGTCTCGCTTCCCATCGGTCAAAAGGGCCATGCTGAAAAAAGTGTCAAAACCAGAAATGCAGGACAGGCCATGGAGAAATGGGAGCCTTGCTACACTGATGGGCGGGATGTAAATTGCCAACAGCCACTCTGGAGAAGTGTACGGTGAGTCCTGAAACATCTGAAAAACACAGCTTAGAGAGCATAGGGCACTTCCACTCATGGGGGTATGAATTGGGAAAATGAAAAATCAGCAAGACACAAGCACCTCAAAGTTGAGGGCTGCTCTGTTGACAAGGACCTCCACTTCATTCCACCTTAAATATCCCAGGAAAGAGAAAAATGGGTAAAGAAGTTGTGGTCCTTATGTACAATGGAATATCACTCAGCCATGAAATCAATGTCATAAGGCTAGTAGCAGCATGATGAGTGGATTAAGGTACGACGATTCTAAGTGAAATAAGTCACACAGAAAAGGACACTTCTCATAAGGTATCACTGATAGAGGGAATGTAAAAACCGTTACACTTGAACTGAATTACAAAACAGAACAGAGTCACACATGCAGAAAACACACTATGGCTGCTTAACGGGAAAGGTGAGGTGGGGTGATACATAAAACAAGGGTTTCAAATTAGCTCAGATACCGTTCCATAAACCCAATATGTAATAGACAAGACCTACTCCTTGCTCAGAGAACTGGACTCAACACGCCCTATTCACCGCACAAGAATATATCTGACTAGTAATAATCGTAAAGCCTATGTATTGATATCTCTCTGTTAGTGTGTCAAGTGGGTGTAAAGCGGCATAAACACAGCAGTGAAAAGCAGCTAAATCCCATTATGAAAATAAATTACTTTGAAAAACCCATGAAACAAAGACAGTGAACGAGAGAGGAATTCTTACACAATGCGTTCAGGGGCTGTGATGCAACCTGGATTGACCATATCTAGACCCACAGCTGGATGAGACATAAGGGTGGACACTCTTGGGGCTGAGAGGTTTGGTGAGGTTGGGTGAGCAAACGCAGACCCTTTAAAGTAATACTGTGTGGTACCCATCGCATGGGTCCCAAATCTCCAGCTTCAAGGGCATCTTCCTACATCAAAAACATGCATGAGAAACCCAGAAGATGGTACACCGTGTGATGGGGAAAGGTTTCTAAAACGCACCTCATTTCTCATCGCCTTGTGCCCGGGTTCGCCATTCCAGCCGCTTTACTAGCAAGCTCCCTACTTGGAGCATCAGCACCTTTAACCTCCTGTTCCGTACAGGTTGCAATTTGTCCTGAGGATAAACGGGAAGACGTGGAACCAACGAGAGACTAGCTCTTGGTGTTGGGACAGGCACAGGTCACTCTATTTTCCCATCAGAAAGAAGAATTAACCACAGGCTCAGCCTGCCCCCCGGAACCAGAACAGGGCCTGAAGCCATTCTGTGATTTTGCGGCCAGCTCCCATAAAAACGAGTTGTAAAATGGAGGTTCAGGGCACTGCAATTCACAAACCTGCAGTTATAAATGATAACTCTCGTCCACAAATATATTGAGGGAAGGCAACGAAGAGGATTTGAAATCAAGGCAGAATTGCAGGAAACAGATTTCAGGAAGTAGATTCGAATCGCATTTAAAGCACATGAAAAGCGGCAAAACGTTGACAATGATGCCCTTGGCCAAAAAGGGCGTATGCGTTTTTTCCTGAATATATTCAGGAAAAAACGCATACGCCCTTTTTGGCCAACCAAGCAACCTGGAAAGGCAAATCAGCGCTACAAACAAGTCTCGCTTCCCATCGGTCAAAAGGGCCATGCTGAAAAAAGTGTCAAAACCAGAAATGCAGGACAGGCCATGGAGAAATGGGAGCCTTGCTACACTGATGGGCGGGATGTAAATTGCCAACAGCCACTCTGGAGAAGTGTACGGTGAGTCCTGAAACATCTGAAAAACACAGCTTAGAGAGCATAGGGCACTTCCACTCATGGGGGTATGAATTGGGAAAATGAAAAATCAGCAAGACACAAGCACCCCAAAGTTGAGGGCTGCTCTGTTGACAAGGACCTCCACTTCATTCCACCTTAAATATCCCAGGAAAGAGAAAAATGGGTAAAGAAGTTGTGGTCCTTATGTACAATGGAATATCACTCAGCCATGAAATCAATGTCATAAGGCTAGTAGCAGCATGATGAGTGGATTAAGGTACGACGATTCTAAGTGAAATAAGTCACACAGAAAAGGACACTTCTCATAAGGTATCACTGATAGAGGGAATGTAAAAACCGTTACACTTGAACTGAATTACAAAACAGAACAGAGTCACACATGCAGAAAACACACTATGGCTGCTTAACGGGAAAGGTGAGGTGGGGTGATACATAAAACAAGGGTTTCAAATTAGCTCAGATACCGTTCCATAAACCCAATATGTAATAGACAAGACCTACTCCTTGCTCAGAGAACTGGACTCAACACGCCCTATTCACCGCACAAGAATATATCTGACTAGTAATAATCGTAAAGCCTATGTATTGATATCTCTCTGTTAGTGTGTCAAGTGGGTGTAAAGCGGCATAAACACAGCAGTGAAAAGCAGCTAAATCCCATTATGAAAATAAATTACTTTGAAAAACCCATGAAACAAAGACAGTGAACGAGAGAGGAATTCTTACACAATGCGTTCAGGGGCTGTGATGCAACCTGGATTGACCATATCTAGACCCACAGCTGGATGAGACATAAGGGTGGACACTCTTGGGGCTGAGAGGTTTGGTGAGGTTGGGTGAGCAAACGCAGACCCTTTAAAGTAATACTGCATGGTACCCATCGCATGGGTCCCAAATCTCCAGCTTCAAGGGCATCTTCCTACATCAAAAACATGCATGAGAAACCCAGAAGATGGTACACCGTGTGATGGGGAAAGGTTTCTAAAACGCACCTCATTTCTCATCTCCTTGTGCCCGGGTTCGCCATTCCAGCCGCTTTACTAGCAAGCTCCCTACTTGGAGCATCAGCACCTTTAACCTCCTGTTCCGTACAGGTTGCAATTTGTCCTGAGGATAAACGGGAAGACGTGGAACCAACGAGAGACTAGCTCTTGGTGTTGGGACAGGCACAGGTCACTCTATTTTCCCATCAGAAAGAAGAATTAACCACAGGCTCAGCCTGCCCCCCGGAACCAGAACAGGGCCTGAAGCCATTCTGTGATTTTGCGGCCAGCTCCCATAAAAACGAGTTGTAAAATGGAGGTTCAGGGCACTGCAATTCACAAACCTGCAGTTATAAATGATAACTCTCGTCCACAAATATATTGAGGGAAGGCAACGAAGAGGATTTGAAATCAAGGCAGAATTGCAGGAAACAGATTTCAGGAAGTAGATTCGAATCGCATTTAAAGCACATGAAAAGCGGCAAAACGTTGACAATGATGCCCTTGGCCAAAAAGGGCGTATGCGTTTTTTCCTGAATATATTCAGGAAAAAACGCATACGCCCTTTTTGGCCAACCAAGCAACCTGGAAAGGCAAATCAGCGCTACAAACAAGTCTCGCTTCCCATCGGTCAAAAGGGCCATGCTGAAAAAAGTGTCAAAACCAGAAATGCAGGACAGGCCATGGAGAAATGGGAGCCTTGCTACACTGATGGGCGGGATGTAAATTGCCAACAGCCACTCTGGAGAAGTGTACGGTGAGTCCTGAAACATCTGAAAAACACAGCTTAGAGAGCATAGGGCACTTCCACTCATGGGGGTATGAATTGGGAAAATGAAAAATCAGCAAGACACAAGCACCCCAAAGTTGAGGGCTGCTCTGTTGACAAGGACCTCCACTTCATTCCACCTTAAATATCCCAGGAAAGAGAAAAATGGGTAAAGAAGTTGTGGTCCTTATGTACAATGGAATATCACTCAGCCATGAAATCAATGTCATAAGGCTAGTAGCAGCATGATGAGTGGATTAAGGTACGACGATTCTAAGTGAAATAAGTCACACAGAAAAGGACACTTCTCATAAGGTATCACTGATAGAGGGAATGTAAAAACCGTTACACTTGAACTGAATTACAAAACAGAACAGAGTCACACATGCAGAAAACACACTATGGCTGCTTAACGGGAAAGGTGAGGTGGGGTGATACATAAAACAAGGGTTTCAAATTAGCTCAGATACCGTTCCATAAACCCAATATGTAATAGACAAGACCTACTCCTTGCTCAGAGAACTGGACTCAACACGCCCTATTCACCGCACAAGAATATATCTGACTAGTAATAATCGTAAAGCCTATGTATTGATATCTCTCTGTTAGTGTGTCAAGTGGGTGTAAAGTGGCATAAACACAGCAGTGAAAAGCAGCTAAATCCCATTATGAAAATAAATTACTTTGAAAAACCCATGAAACAAAGACAGTGAACGAGAGAGGAATTCTTACACAATGCGTTCAGGGGCTGTGATGCAACCTGGATTGACCATATCTAGACCCACAGCTGGATGAGACATAAGGGTGGACACTCTTGGGGCTGAGAGGTTTGGTGAGGTTGGGTGAGCAAACGCAGACCCTTTAAAGTAATACTGCATGGTACCCATCGCATGGGTCCCAAATCTCCAGCTTCAAGGGCATCTTCCTACATCAAAAACATGCATGAGAAACCCAGAAGATGGTACACCGTGTGATGGGGAAAGGTTTCTAAAACGCACCTCATTTCTCATCTCCTTGTGCCCGGGTTCGCCATTCCAGCCGCTTTACTAGCAAGCTCCCTACTTGGAGCATCAGCACCTTTAACCTCCTGTTCCGTACAGGTTGCAATTTGTCCTGAGGATAAACGGGAAGACGTGGAACCAACGAGAGACTAGCTCTTGGTGTTGGGACAGGCACAGGTCACTCTATTTTCCCATCAGAAAGAAGAATTAACCACAGGCTCAGCCTGCCCCCCGGAACCAGAACAGGGCCTGAAGCCATTCTGTGATTTTGCGGCCAGCTCCCATAAAAACGAGTTGTAAAATGGAGGTTCAGGGCACTGCAATTCACAAACCTGCAGTTATAAATGATAACTCTCGTCCACAAATATATTGAGGGAAGGCAACGAAGAGGATTTGAAATCAAGGCAGAATTGCAGGAAACAGATTTCAGGAAGTAGATTCGAATCGCATTTAAAGCACATGAAAAGCGGCAAAACGTTGACAATGATGCCCTTGGCCAAAAAGGGCGTATGCGTTTTTTCCTGAATATATTCAGGAAAAAACGCATACGCCCTTTTTGGCCAACCAAGCAACTTGGAAAGGCAAATCAGCGCTACAAACAAGTCTCGCTTCCCATCGGTCAAAAGGGCCATGCTGAAAAAAGTGTCAAAACCAGAAATGCAGGACAGGCCATGGAGAAATGGGAGCCTTGCTACACTGATGGGCGGGATGTAAATTGCCAACAGCCACTCTGGAGAAGTGTACGGTGAGTCCTGAAACATCTGAAAAACACAGCTTAGAGAGCATAGGGCACTTCCACTCATGGGGGTATGAATTGGGAAAATGAAAAATCAGCAAGACACAAGCACCCCAAAGTTGAGGGCTGCTCTGTTGACAAGGACCTCCACTTCATTCCACCTTAAATATCCCAGGAAAGAGAAAAATGGGTAAAGAAGTTGTGGTCCTTATGTACAATGGAATATCACTCAGCCATGAAATCAATGTCATAAGGCTAGTAGCAGCATGATGAGTGGATTAAGGTACGACGATTCTAAGTGAAATAAGTGACACAGAAAAGGACACTTCTCATAAGGTATCACTGATAGAGGGAATGTAAAAACCGTTACACTTGAACTGAATTACAAAACAGAACAGAGTCACACATGCAGAAAACACACTATGGCTGCTTAACGGGAAAGGTGAGGTGGGGTGATACATAAAACAAGGGTTTCAAATTAGCTCAGATACCGTTCCATAAACCCAATATGTAATAGACAAGACCTACTCCTTGCTCAGAGAACTGGACTCAACACGCCCTATTCACCGCACAAGAATATATCTGACTAGTAATAATCGTAAAGCCTATGTATTGATATCTCTCTGTTAGTGTGTCAAGTGGGTGTAAAGCGGCATAAACACAGCAGTGAAAAGCAGCTAAATCCCATTATGAAAATAAATTACTTTGAAAAACCCATGAAACAAAGACAGTGAACGAGAGAGGAATTCTTACACAATGCGTTCAGGGGCTGTGATGCAACCTGGATTGACCATATCTAGACCCACAGCTGGATGAGACATAAGGGTGGACACTCTTGGGGCTGAGAGGTTTGGTGAGGTTGGGTGAGCAAACGCAGACCCTTTAAAGTAATACTGTGTGGTACCCATCGCATGGGTCCCAAATCTCCAGCTTCAAGGGCATCTTCCTACATCAAAAACATGCATGAGAAACCCAGAAGATGGTACACCGTGTGATGGGGAAAGGTTTCTAAAACGCACCTCATTTCTCATCTCCTTGTGCCCGGGTTCGCCATTCCAGCCGCTTTACTAGCAAGCTCCCTACTTGGAGCATCAGCACCTTTAACCTCCTGTTCCGTACAGGTTGCAATTTGTCCTGAGGATAAACGGGAAGACGTGGAACCAACGAGAGACTAGCTCTTGGTGTTGGGACAGGCACAGGTCACTCTATTTTCCCATCAGAAAGAAGAATTAACCACAGGCTCAGCCTGCCCCCCGGAACCAGAACAGGGCCTGAAGCCATTCTGTGATTTTGCGGCCAGCTCCCATAAAAACGAGTTGTAAAATGGAGGTTCAGGGCACTGCAATTCACAAACCTGCAGTTATAAATGATAACTCTCGTCCACAAATATATTGAGGGAAGGCAACGAAGAGGATTTGAAATCAAGGCAGAATTGCAGGAAACAGATTTCAGGAAGTAGATTCGAATCGCATTTAAAGCACATGAAAAGCGGCAAAACGTTGACAATGATGCCCTTGGCCAAAAAGGGCGTATGCGTTTTTTCCTGAATATATTCAGGAAAAAACGCATACGCCCTTTTTGGCCAACCAAGCAACCTGGAAAGGCAAATCAGCGCTACAAAGAAGTCTCGCTTCCCATCGGTCAAAAGGGCCATGCTGAAAAAAGTGTCAAAACCAGAAATGCAGGACAGGCCATGGAGAAATGGGAGCCTTGCTACACTGATGGGCGGGATGTAAATTGCCAACAGCCACTCTGGAGAAGTGTACGGTGAGTCCTGAAACATCTGAAAAACACAGCTTAGAGAGCATAGGGCACTTCCACTCATGGGGGCATGAATTGGGAAAATGAAAAATCAGCAAGACACAAGCACCCCAAAGTTGAGGGCTGCTCTGTTGACAAGGACCTCCACTTCATTCCACCTTAAATATCCCAGGAAAGAGAAAAATGGGTAAAGAAGTTGTGGTCCTTATGTACAATGGAATATCACTCAGCCATGAAATCAATGTCATAAGGCTAGTAGCAGCATGATGAGTGGATTTAGGTACGACGATTCTAAGTGAAATAAGTCACACAGAAAAGGACACTTCTCATAAGGTATCACTGATAGAGGGAATGTAAAAACCTTTACACTTGAACTGAATTACAAAACAGAACAGAGTCACACATGCAGAAAACACACTATGGCTGCTTAACGGGAAAGGTGAGGTGGGGTGATACATAAAACAAGGGTATCAAATTAGCTCAGATACCGTTCCATAAACCCAATATGTAATAGACAAGACCTACTCCTTGCTCAGAGAACTGGACTCAACACGCCCTATTCACCGCACAAGAATATATCTGACTAGTAATAATCGTAAAGCCTATGTATTGATATCTCTCTGTTAGTGTGTCAAGTGGGTGTAAAGCGGCATAAACACAGCAGTGAAAAGCAGCTAAATCCCATTATGAAAATAAATTACTTTGAAAAACCCATGAAACAAAGACAGTGAACGAGAGAGGAATTCTTACACAATGCGTTCAGGGGCTGTGATGCAACCTGGATTGACCATATCTAGACCCACAGCTGGATGAGACATAAGGGTGGACACTCTTGGGGCTGAGAGGTTTGGTGAGGTTTGGGTGAGCAAACGCAGACCCTTTAAAGTAATACTGCGTGGTACCCATCGCATGGGTCCCAAATCTCCAGCTTCAAGGGCATCTTCCTACATCAAAAACATGCATGAGAAACCCAGAAGATGGTACACCGTGTGATGGGGAAAGGTTTCTAAAACGCACCTCATTTCTCATCGCCTTGTGCCCGGGTTCGCCATTCCAGCCGCTTTACTAGCAAGCTCCCTACTTGGAGCATCAGCACCTTTAACCTCCTGTTCCGTACAGGTTGCAATTTGTCCTGAGGATAAACGGGAAGACGTGGAACCAACGAGAGACTAGCTCTTGGTGTTGGGACAGGCACAGGTCACTCTATTTTCCCATAAGAAAGAAGAATTAACCACAGGCTCAGCCTACCCCCCGGAACCAGAACAGGGCCTGAAGCCATTCTGCGATTTTGCGGCCAGCTCCCATAAAAACGAGTTGTAAAATGGAGGTTCAGGGCACTGCAATTCACAAACCTGCAGTTATAAATGATAACTCTCGTCCACAAATATATTGAGGGAAGGCAAAGAAGAGGATTTGAAATCAAGGCAGAATTGCACGAAACAGATTTCAGGAGGTAGATACGAATCGCCTTTAAAGCACATGAAAAGCGGCAAAACGTTGACAATGATGCCCTTGGCCAAAAAGGGCGTATGCGTTTTTTCCTGAATATATTCAGGAAAAAACGCATACGCCCTTTTTGGCCAACCAAGCAACCTGGAAAGGCAAATCAGCGCTACAGAGAAGTCTCGCTTCCCATCGGTCAAAAGGGCCATGCTGAAAAAAGTGTCAAAACCAGAAATGCAGGACAGGCCATGGAGAAATGGGAGCCTTGTTACACTGATGGGCGGGATGTAAATTGCCAACAGCCACTCTGGAGAAGTGTACGGTGTGTCCTGAAACATCTGAAAAACACAGCTTAGAGAGCATAGGGCACTTCCACTCATGGGGGTATAAATTGGGAAAATGAAAAATCAGCAAGACACAAGCACCCCAAAGTTGAGGGCTGCTCTGTTGACAAGGACCTCCACTTCATTCCACCTTCAATATCCCAGGAAAGAGAAAAATGGATAAAGAAGTTGTGGTCCTTATGTACAATGGAATATCACTCAACCATGAAATCAATGTCATAAGGTTAGTAGCAGCATGATGAGTGGATTTAGGTACGACGATTCTAAGTGAAATAAGTCACACAGAAAAGGACACTTCTCATAAGGTATCACTTATAGAGGGAATGTAAAAACCGTTACACTTGAACTGAATTACAAAACAGAACAGAGTCACACATGCAGAAAACACACTATGGCTGCTTAACGGGAAAGGTGAGGTGGGGTGATACATAAAACAAGGGTATCAAATTAGCTCAGATACCGTTCCATAAACCCAATATGTAGTAGACAAGACCTACTCCTTGCTCAGAGAACTGGACTCAACACGCCCTATTCACCGCACAAGAATATATCTGACTAATAATAATCGTAAAACCTATGTATTGATATCTCTCTGTTAGTGTGTCAAGTGGGTGTAAAGCGGCATAAACACAGCAGTGAAAAGCAGCTAAACCCCATTATAAAAATAAATTACTTTGAAACACCCATGAAACAAAGACAGTGAAAGAGAGAGAAATTCTTACACAATGCGTTCAGGGGCTGTGATGCAACCTGGATTGACCATATCTAGACGCACAGCTGGATGAGACATAAGGGTGGACACTCTTGGGCCTGAGAGGTTTGGTGAGGTTGGGTGAGCAAACGCAGACCCTTTAAAGTAATACTGCATGATACCCATCGCATGGGTCCCAAATCTCCAGGTTCAAGGGCATCTTCCTACATCAAAAACATGCATGAGAAACCCAGAAGATGGTACACCGTGTGATGGGGAAAGGTTTCTAAAACGCACCTCATTTCTCATCTCCTTGTGCCCGGGTTCGCCATTCCAGCCGCTTTACTAGCAAGCTCCCTACTTGGAGCATCAGCACCTTTAACCTCCTGTTCCGTACAGGTTGCAATTTGTCCTGAGGATAAACGGGAAGACGTGGAACCAACGAGAGACTAGCTCTTGGTGTTGGGACAGGCACAGGTCACTCTATTTTCCCATCAGAAAGAAGAATTAACCACAGGCTCAGCCTGCCCCCCGGAACCAGAACAGGGCCTGAAGCCATTCTGCGATTTTGCCACCAGCTCCCATAAAAACGAGTTGTAAAATGGAGGTTCAGGGCACTGCAATTCACAAACCTGCAGAGTTATAAATGATAACTCTCGTCCACAAATATATTGAGGGAAGGCAAAGAAGAGGATTTGAAATCAAGGCAGAATTGCAGGAAAGAGATTTCAGGAGGTAGACTCGAATCGCCTTTAAAGCACATGAAAAGCGGCAAAACGTTGACAATGATGCCCTTGGCCAAAAAGGGCGTATGCGTTTTTTCCTGAATATATTCAGGAAAAAACGCATACGCCCTTTTTGGCCAACCAAGCAACCTGGAAAGGCAAATCAGCGCTACAAACAAGTCTCGCTTCCCATCGGTCAAAAGGGCCATGCTGAAAAAAGTGTCAAAACCAGAAATGCAGGACAGGCCATGGAGAAATGGGAGCCTTGCTACACTGATGGGCGGGATGTAAATTGCCAACAGCCACTCTGGAGAAGTGTACGGTGAGTCCTGAAACATCTGAAAAACACAGCTTAGAGAGCATAGGGCACTTCCACTCATGGGGGTATGAATTGGGAAAATGAAAAATCAGCAAGACACAAGCACCCCAAAGTTGAGGGCTGCTCTGTTGACAAGGACCTCCACTTCATTCCACCTTAAATATCCCAGGAAAGAGAAAAATGGGTAAAGAAGTTGTGGTCCTTATGTACAATGGAATATCACTCAGCCATGAAATCAATGTCATAAGGGTAGTAGCAGCATGATGAGTGGATTTAGGTACGACGATTCTAAGTGAAATAAGTCACACAGAAAAGGACACTTCTCATAAGGTATCACTGATAGAGGGAATGTAAAAACCGTTACACTTGAACTGAATTACAAAACAGAACAGAGTCACACATGCAGAAAACACACTATGGCTGCTTAACGGGAAAGGTGAGGTGGGGTGATACATAAAACAAGGGTATCAAATTAGCTCAGATACCGTTCCATAAACCCAATATGTAATAGACAAGACCTACTCCTTGCTCAGAGAACTGGACTCAACACGCCCTATTCACCGCACAAGATTATATCTGACTAGTAATAATCGTAAAGCCTATGTATTGATATCTCTCTGTTAGTGTGTCAAGTGGGTGTAAAGTGGCATAAACACAGCAGTGAAAAGCAGCTAAATCCCATTATGAAAATAAATTACTTTGAAAAACCCATGAAACAAAGACATTGAACGAGAGAGAAATTCTTACACAATGCGTTCAGGGGCTGTGATGCAACCTGGATTGACCATATCTAGACCCACAGCTGGATGAGACATAAGGGTGGACACTCTTGGGGCTGAGAGGTTTGGTGAGGTTGGGTGAGCAAACGCAGACCCTTTAAAGTAATACTGCATGGTACCCATCGCATGGGTCCCAAATCTCCAGCTTCAAGGGCATCTTCCTACATCAAAACATGCATGAGAAACCCAGAAGATGGTACACCGTGTGATGGGGAAAGGTTTCTAAAACGCACCTCATTTCTCATCGCCTTGTGCCCGGGTTCGCCATTCCAGCCGCTTTACTAGCAAGCTCCCTACTTGGAGCATCAGCACCTTTAACCTCCTGTTCCGTACAGGTTGCAATTTGTCCTGAGGATAAACGGGAAGACGTGGAACCAACGAGAGACTAGCTCTTGGTGTTGGGACAGGCACAGGTCACTCTATTTTCCCATCAGAAAGAAGAATTAACCACAGGCTCAGCCTGCCCCCCGGAACCAGAACAGGGCCTGAAGCCATTCTGCGATTTTGCGGCCAGCTCCCATAAAAACGAGTTGTAAAATGGAGGTTCAGGGCACTGCAATTCACAAACCTGCAGAGTTATAAATGATAACTCTCGTCCACAAATATATTGAGGGAAGGCAAAGAAGAGGATTTGAAATCAAGGCAGAATTGCAGGAAAGAGATTTCAGGAGGTAGATTCGAATCGCATTTAAAGCACATGAAAAGCGGCAAAACGTTGACAATGATGCCCTTGGCCAAAAAGGGCGTATGCGTTTTTTCCTGAATATATTCAGGAAAAAACGCATACGCCCTTTTTGGCCAACCAAGCAACCTGGAAAGGCAAATGAGCGCTACAAACAAGTCTCGCTTCCCATCGGTCAAAAGGGCCATGCTGAAAAAAGTGTCAAAACCAGAAGTGCAGGACAGGCCATGGAGAAATGGGAGCCTTGCTACACTGATGGGCGGGATGTAAATTGCCAACAGCCACTCTGGAGAAGTGTACGGTGAGTCCTGAAACATCTGAAAAACACAGCTTAGAGAGCATAGGGCACTTCCACTCATGGGGGTATGAATTGGGAAAATGAAAAATCAGCAAGACACAAGCACCCCAAAGTTTAGGGCTGCTCTGTTGACAAGGACCTCCACTTCATTCCACCTTAAATATCCCAGGAAAGAGAAAAATGGGTAAAGAAGTTGTGGTCCTTATGTACAATGGAATATCACTCAGCCATGAAATCAATGTCATAAGGCTAGTAGCAGCATGATGAGTGGATTTAGGTACGACGATTCTAAGTGAAATAAGTCACACAGAAAAGGACACTTCTCATAAGGTATCACTGATAGAGGGAATGTAAAAACCGTTACACTTGAACTGAATTACAAAACAGAACAGAGTCACACATGCAGAAAACACACTATGGCTGCTTAACGGGAAAGGTGAGGTGGGGTGATACATAAAACAAGGGTTTCAAATTAGCTCAGATACCGTTCCATAAACCCAATATGTAATAGACAAGACCTACTCCTTGCTCAGAGAACTGGACTCAACACGCCCTATTCACCGCACAAGAATATATCTGACTAGTAATAATCGTAAAGCCTATGTATTGATATCTCTCTGTTAGTGTGTCAAGTGGGTGTAAAGCGGCATAAACACAGCAGTGAAAAGCAGCTAAATCCCATTATGAAAATAAATTACTTTGAAAAACCCATGAAACAAAGACAGTGAACGAGAGAGGAATTCTTACACAATGCGTTCAGGGGCTGTGATGCAACCTGGATTGACCATATCTAGACCCACAGCTGGATGAGACATAAGGGTGGACACTCTTGGGGCTGAGAGGTTTGGTGAGGTTGGGTGAGCAAACGCAGACCCTTTAAAGTAATACTGCATGGTACCCATCGCATGGGTCCCAAATCTCCAGCTTCAAGGGCATCTTCCTACATCAAAAACATGCATGAGAAACCCAGAAGATGGTACACCGTGTGATGGGGAAAGGTTTCTAAAACGCACCTCATTTCTCATCTCCTTGTGCCCGGGTTCGCCATTCCAGCCGCTTTACTAGCAAGCTCCCTACTTGGAGCATCAGCACCTTTAACCTCCTGTTCCGTACAGGTTGCAATTTGTCCTGAGGATAAACGGGAAGACGTGGAACCAACGAGAGACTAGCTCTTGGTGTTGGGACAGGCACAGGTCACTCTATTTTCCCATCAGAAAGAAGAATTAACCACAGGCTCAGCCTGCCCCCCGGAACCAGAACAGGGCCTGAATCCATTCTGTGATTTTGCGGCCAGCTCCCATAAAAACGAGTTGTAAAATGGAGGTTCAGGGCACTGCAATTCACAAACCTGCAGTTATAAATGATAACTCTCGTCCACAAATATATTGAGGGAAGGCAACGAAGAGGATTTGAAATCAAGGCAGAATTGCAGGAAACAGATTTCAGGAAGTAGATTCGAATCGCATTTAAAGCACATGAAAAGTGGCAAAACGTTGACAATGATGCCCTTGGCCAAAAAGGGCGTATGCGTTTTTTCCTGAATATATTCAGGAAAAAAAGCATACGCCCTTTTTGGCCAACCAAGCAACCTGGAAAGGCAAATCAGCGCTACAAACAAGTCTCGCTTCCCATCGGTCAAAAGGGCCATGCTGAAAAAAGTGTCAAAACCAGAAATGCAGGACAGGCCATGGAGAAATGGGAGCCTTGCTACACTGATGGGCGGGATGTAAATTGCCAAGAGCCACTCTGGAGAAGTGTCCGGTGAGTCCTGAAACATCTGAAAAACACAGCTTAGAGAGCATAGGGCACTTCCACTCATGGGGGTATAAATTGGGAAAATTAAAAATCAGCAAGACACAAGCACCCCAAAGTTTAGGGCTGCTCTGTTGACAAGGACCTCCACTTCATTCCACCTTCAATATCCCAGGAAAGAGAAAAATGGATAAAGAAGTTGTGGTCCTTATGTACAATGGAATATCTCTCAGCCATGAAATCAATGTCATAAGGCTAGTAGCAGCATGATGAGTGGATTTAGGTACGACGATTCTAAGTGAAATAAGTCACACAGAAAAGGACACTTCTCATAAGGTATCACTGATAGAGGGAATGTAAAAACCGTTACACTTGAACTGAATTACAAAACAGAACAGAGTCACACATGCAGAAAACACACTATGGCTGCTTAACGGGAAAGGTGAGGTGGGGTGATACATAAAACAAGGGTATCAAATTAGCTCAGATACCGTTCCATAAACCCAATATGTAATAGACAAGACCTACTCCTTGCTCAGAGAACTGGACTCAACACGCCCTATTCACCGCACAAGATTATATCTGACTAGTAATAATCGTAAAGCCTATGTATTGATATCTCTCTGTTAGTGTGTCAAGTGGGTGTAAAGTGGCATAAACACAGCAGTGAAAAGCAGCTAAATCCCATTATGAAAATAAATTACTTTGAAAAACCCATGAAACAAAGACAGTGAACGAGAGAGGAATTCTTACACAATGCGTTCAGGGGCTGTGATGCAACCTGGATTGACCATATCTAGACCCACAGCTGGATGAGACATAAGGGTGGACACTCTTGGGGCTGAGAGGTTTGGTGAGGTTGGGTGAGCAAACGCAGACCCTTTAAAGTAATACTGCGTGGTACCCATCGCATGGGTCCCAAATCTCCAGCTTCAAGGGCATCTTCCTACATCAAAACATGCATGAGAAACCCAGAAGATGGTACACAGTGTGATGGGGAAAGGTTTCTAAAACGCACCTCATTTCTCATCGCCTTGTGCCCGGGTTCGCCATTCCAGCCGCTTTACTAGCAAGCTCCCTACTTGGAGCATCAGCACCTTTAACCTCCTGTTCCGTACAGGTTGCAATTTGTCCTGAGGATAAACGGGAAGACGTGGAACCAACGAGAGACTAGCTCTTGGTGTTGGGACAGGCACAGGTCACTCTATTTTCCCATCAGAAAGAAGAATTAACCACAGGCTCAGCCTGCCCCCCGGAACCAGAACAGGGCCTGAAGCCATTCTGCGATTTTGCGGCCAGCTCCCATAAAAACGAGTTGTAAAATGGAGGTTCAGGGCACTGCAATTCACAAACCTGCAGAGTTATAAATGATAACTCTCGTCCACAAATATATTGAGGGAAGGCAAAGAAGAGGATTTGAAATCAAGGCAGAATTGCAGGAAAGAGATTTCAGGAGGTAGATTCGAATCGCATTTAAAGCACATGAAAAGCGGCAAAACGTTGACAATGATGCCCTTGGCCAAAAAGGGCGTATGCGTTTTTTCCTGAATATATTCAGGAAAAAACGCATACGCCCTTTTTGGCCAACCAAGCAACCTGGAAAGGCAAATGAGCGCTACAAACAAGTCTCGCTTCCCATCGGTCAAAAGGGCCATGCTGAAAAAAGTGTCAAAACCAGAAGTGCAGGACAGGCCATGGAGAAATGGGAGCCTTGCTACACTGATGGGCGGGATGTAAATTGCCAACAGCCACTCTGGAGAAGTGTACGGTGAGTCCTGAAACATCTGAAAAACACAGCTTAGAGAGCATAGGGCACTTCCACTCATGGGGGTATGAATTGGGAAAATGAAAAATCAGCAAGACACAAGCACCCCAAAGTTGAGGGCTGCTCTGTTGACAAGGACCTCCACTTCATTCCACCTTAAATATCCCAGGAAAGAGAAAAATGGGTAAAGAAGTTGTGGTCCTTATGTACAATGGAATATCACTCAGCCATGAAATCAATGTCATAAGGCTAGTAGCAGCATGATGAGTGGATTTAGGTACGACGATTCTAAGTGAAATAAGTCACACAGAAAAGGACACTTCTCATAAGGTATCACTGATAGAGGGAATGTAAAAACCGTTACACTTGAACTGAATTACAAAACAGAACAGAGTCACACATGCAGAAAACACACTATGGCTGCTTAACGGGAAAGGTGAGGTGGGGTGATACATAAAACAAGGGTATCAAATTAGCTCAGATACCGTTCCATAAACCCAATATGTAATAGACAAGACCTACTCCTTGCTCAGAGAACTGGACTCAACACGCCCTATTCACCGCACAAGATTATATCTGACTAGTAATAATCGTAAAGCCTATGTATTGATATCTCTCTGTTAGTGTGTCAAGTGGGTGTAAAGTGGCATAAACACAGCAGTGAAAAGCAGCTAAATCCCATTATGAAAATAAATTACTTTGAAAAACCCATGAAACAAAGACATTGAACGAGAGAGAAATTCTTACACAATGCGTTCAGGGGCTGTGATGCAACCTGGATTGACCATATCTAGACCCACAGCTGGATGAGACATAAGGGTGGACACTCTTGGGGCTGAGAGGTTTGGTGAGGTTGGGTGAGCAAACGCAGACCCTTTAAAGTAATACTGCATGGTACCCATCGCATGGGTCCCAAATCTCCAGCTTCAAGGGCATCTTCCTACATCAAAACATGCATGAGAAACCCAGAAGATGGTACACCGTGTGATGGGGAAAGGTTTCTAAAACGCACCTCATTTCTCATCGCCTTGTGCCCGGGTTCGCCATTCCAGCCGCTTTACTAGCAAGCTCCCTACTTGGAGCATCAGCACCTTTAACCTCCTGTTCCGTACAGGTTGCAATTTGTCCTGAGGATAAACGGGAAGACGTGGAACCAACGAGAGACTAGCTCTTGGTGTTGGGACAGGCACAGGTCACTCTATTTTCCCATCAGAAAGAAGAATTAACCACAGGCTCAGCCTGCCCCCCGGAACCAGAACAGGGCCTGAAGCCATTCTGCGATTTTGCGGCCAGCTCCCATAAAAACGAGTTGTAAAATGGAGGTTCAGGGCACTGCAATTCACAAACCTGCAGAGTTATAAATGATAACTCTCGTCCACAAATATATTGAGGGAAGGCAAAGAAGAGGATTTGAAATCAAGGCAGAATTGCAGGAAAGAGATTTCAGGAGGTAGATTCGAATCGCATTTAAAGCACATGAAAAGCGGCAAAACGTTGACAATGATGCCCTTGGCCAAAAAGGGCGTATGCGTTTTTTCCTGAATATATTCAGGAAAAAACGCATACGCCCTTTTTGGCCAACCAAGCAACCTGGAAAGGCAAATGAGCGCTACAAACAAGTCTCGCTTCCCATCGGTCAAAAGGGCCATGCTGAAAAAAGTGTCAAAACCAGAAGTGCAGGACAGGCCATGGAGAAATGGGAGCCTTGCTACACTGATGGGCGGGATGTAAATTGCCAACAGCCACTCTGGAGAAGTGTACGGTGAGTCCTGAAACATCTGAAAAACACAGCTTAGAGAGCATAGGGCACTTCCACTCATGGGGGTATGAATTGGGAAAATGAAAAATCAGCAAGACACAAGCACCCCAAAGTTTAGGGCTGCTCTGTTGACAAGGACCTCCACTTCATTCCACCTTAAATATCCCAGGAAAGAGAAAAATGGGTAAAGAAGTTGTGGTCCTTATGTACAATGGAATATCACTCAGCCATGAAATCAATGTCATAAGGCTAGTAGCAGCATGATGAGTGGATTTAGGTACGACGATTCTAAGTGAAATAAGTCACACAGAAAAGGACACTTCTCATAAGGTATCACTGATAGAGGGAATGTAAAAACCGTTACACTTGAACTGAATTACAAAACAGAACAGAGTCACACATGCAGAAAACACACTATGGCTGCTTAACGGGAAAGGTGAGGTGGGGTGATACATAAAACAAGGGTTTCAAATTAGCTCAGATACCGTTCCATAAACCCAATATGTAATAGACAAGACCTACTCCTTGCTCAGAGAACTGGACTCAACACGCCCTATTCACCGCACAAGAATATATCTGACTAGTAATAATCGTAAAGCCTATGTATTGATATCTCTCTGTTAGTGTGTCAAGTGGGTGTAAAGCGGCATAAACACAGCAGTGAAAAGCAGCTAAATCCCATTATGAAAATAAATTACTTTGAAAAACCCATGAAACAAAGACAGTGAACGAGAGAGGAATTCTTACACAATGCGTTCAGGGGCTGTGATGCAACCTGGATTGACCATATCTAGACCCACAGCTGGATGAGACATAAGGGTGGACACTCTTGGGGCTGAGAGGTTTGGTGAGGTTGGGTGAGCAAACGCAGACCCTTTAAAGTAATACTGCATGGTACCCATCGCATGGGTCCCAAATCTCCAGCTTCAAGGGTATCTTCCTACATCAAAAACATGCATGAGAAACCCAGAAGATGGTACACCGTGTGATGGGGAAAGGTTTCTAAAATGCACCTCATTTCTCATCGCCTTGTGCCCGGGTTCGCCATTCCAGCCGCTTTACTAGCAAGCTCCCTACTTGGAGCATCAGCACCTTTAACCTCCTGTTCCGTACAGGTTGCAATTTGTCCTGAGGATAAACGGGAAGACGTGGAACCAACGAGAGACTAGCTCTTGGTGTTGGGACAGGCACAGGTCACTCTATTTTCCCATCAGAAAGAAGAATTAACCACAGGCTCAGCCTGCCCCCCGGAACCAGAACAGGGCCTGAATCCATTCTGTGATTTTGCGGCCAGCTCCCATAAAAACGAGTTGTAAAATGGAGGTTCAGGGCACTGCAATTCACAAACCTGCAGTTATAAATGATAACTCTCGTCCACAAATATATTGAGGGAAGGCAACGAAGAGGATTTGAAATCAAGGCAGAATTGCAGGAAACAGATTTCAGGAAGTAGATTCGAATCGCATTTAAAGCACATGAAAAGTGGCAAAACGTTGACAATGATGCCCTTGGCCAAAAAGGGCGTATGCGTTTTTTCCTGAATATATTCAGGAAAAAAAGCATACGCCCTTTTTGGCCAACCAAGCAACCTGGAAAGGCAAATCAGCGCTACAAACAAGTCTCGCTTCCCATCGGTCAAAAGGGCCATGCTGAAAAAAGTGTCAAAACCAGAAATGCAGGACAGGCCATGGAGAAATGGGAGCCTTGCTACACTGATGGGCTGGATGTAAATTGCCAAGAGCCACTCTGGAGAAGTGTCCGGTGAGTCCTGAAACATCTGAAAAACACAGCTTAGAGAGCATAGGGCACTTCCACTCATGGGGGTATAAATTGGGAAAATTAAAAATCAGCAAGACACAAGCACCCCAAAGTTTAGGGCTGCTCTGTTGACAAGGACCTCCACTTCATTCCACCTTCAATATCCCAGGAAAGAGAAAAATGGATAAAGAAGTTGTGGTCCTTATGTACAATGGAATATCTCTCAGCCATGAAATCAATGTCATAAGGCTAGTAGCAGCATGATGAGTGGATTTAGGTACGACGATTCTAAGTGAAATAAGTCACACAGAAAAGGACACTTCTCATAAGGTATCACTGATAGAGGGAATGTAAAAACCGTTACACTTGAACTGAATTACAAAACAGAACAGAGTCACACATGCAGAAAACACACTATGGCTGCTTAACGGGAAAGGTGAGGTGGGGTGATACATAAAACAAGGGTATCAAATTAGCTCAGATACCGTTCCATAAACCCAATATGTAATAGACAAGACCTACTCCTTGCTCAGAGAACTGGACTCAACACGCCCTATTCACCGCACAAGATTATATCTGACTAGTAATAATCGTAAAGCCTATGTATTGATATCTCTCTGTTAGTGTGTCAAGTGGGTGTAAAGTGGCATAAACACAGCAGTGAAAAGCAGCTAAATCCCATTATGAAAATAAATTACTTTGAAAAACCCATGAAACAAAGACAGTGAACGAGAGAGGAATTCTTACACAATGCGTTCAGGGGCTGTGATGCAACCTGGATTGACCATATCTAGACCCACAGCTGGATGAGACATAAGGGTGGACACTCTTGGGGCTGAGAGGTTTGGTGAGGTTGGGTGAGCAAACGCAGACCCTTTAAAGTAATACTGCGTGGTACCCATCGCATGGGTCCCAAATCTCCAGCTTCAAGGGCATCTTCCTACATCAAAACATGCATGAGAAACCCAGAAGATGGTACACAGTGTGATGGGGAAAGGTTTCTAAAACGCACCTCATTTCTCATCGCCTTGTGCCCGGGTTCGCCATTCCAGCCGCTTTACTAGCAAGCTCCCTACTTGGAGCATCAGCACCTTTAACCTCCTGTTCCGTACAGGTTGCAATTTGTCCTGAGGATAAACGGGAAGACGTGGAACCAACGAGAGACTAGCTCTTGGTGTTGGGACAGGCACAGGTCACTCTATTTTCCCATCAGAAAGAAGAATTAACCACAGGCTCAGCCTGCCCCCCGGAACCAGAACAGGGCCTGAAGCCATTCTGCGATTTTGCGGCCAGCTCCCATAAAAACGAGTTGTAAAATGGAGGTTCAGGGCACTGCAATTCACAAACCTGCAGAGTTATAAATGATAACTCTCGTCCACAAATATATTGAGGGAAGGCAAAGAAGAGGATTTGAAATCAAGGCAGAATTGCAGGAAAGAGATTTCAGGAGGTAGATTCGAATCGCATTTAAAGCACATGAAAAGCGGCAAAACGTTGACAATGATGCCCTTGGCCAAAAAGGGCATATGCGTTTTTTCCTGAATATATTCAGGAAAAAACGCATACGCCCTTTTTGGCCAACCAAGCAACCTGGAAAGGCAAATGAGCGCTACTAACAAGTCTCGCTTCCCATCGGTCAAAAGGGCCATGCTGAAAAAAGTGTCAAAACCAGAAGTGCAGGACAGGCCATGGAGAAATGGGAGCCTTGCTACACTGATGGGCGGGATGTAAATTGCCAACAGCCACTCTGGAGAAGTGTACGGTGAGTCCTGAAACATCTGAAAAACACAGCTTAGAGAGCATAGGGCACTTCCACTCATGGGGGTATGAATTGGGAAAATGAAAAATCAGCAAGACACAAGCACCCCAAAGTTTAGGGCTGCTCTGTTGACAAGGACCTCCACTTCATTCCACCTTAAATATCCCAGGAAAGAGAAAAATGGGTAAAGAAGTTGTGGTCCTTATGTACAATGGAATATCACTCAGCCATGAAATCAATGTCATAAGGCTAGTAGCAGCATGATGAGTGGATTTAGGTACGACGATTCTAAGTGAAATAAGTCACACAGAAAAGGACACTTCTCATAAGGTATCACTGATAGAGGGAATGTAAAAACCGTTACACTTGAACTGAATTACAAAACAGAACAGAGTCACACATGCAGAAAACACACTATGGCTGCTTAACGGGAAAGGTGAGGTGGGGTGATACATAAAACAAGGGTTTCAAATTAGCTCAGATACCGTTCCATAAACCCAATATGTAATAGACAAGACCTACTCCTTGCTCAGAGAACTGGACTCAACACGCTCTATTCACCGCACAAGAATATATCTGACTAGTAATAATCGTAAAGCGTATGTATTGATATCTCTCTGTTAGTGTGTCAAGTGGGTGTAAAGCGGCATAAACACAGCAGTGAAAAGCAGCTAAATCCCATTATGAAAATAAATTACTTTGAAAAACCCATGAAACAAAGACAGTGAACGAGAGAGGAATTCTTACACAATGCGTTCAGGGGCTGTGATGCAACCTGGATTGACCATATCTAGACCCACAGCTGGATGAGACATAAGGGTGGACACTCTTGGGGCTGAGAGGTTTGGTGAGGTTGGGTGAGCAAACGCAGACCCTTTAAAGTAATACTGCATGGTACCCATCGCATGGGTCCCAAATCTCCAGCTTCAAGGGCATCTTCCTACATCAAAACATGCATGAGAAACCCAGAAGATGGTACACAGTGTGATGGGGAAAGGTTTCTAAAACGCACCTCATTTCTCATCGCCTTGTGCCCGGGTTCGCCATTCCAGCCGCTTTACTAGCAAGCTCCCTACTTGGAGCATCAGCACCTTTAACCTCCTGTTCCGTACAGGTTGCAATTTGTCCTGAGGATAAACGGGAAGACGTGGAACCAACGAGAGACTAGCTCTTGGTGTTGGGACAGGCACAGGTCACTCTATTTTCCCATCAGAAAGAAGAATTAACCACAGGCTCAGCCTGCCCCCCGGAACCAGAACAGGGCCTGAAGCCATTCTGCGATTTTGCGGCCAGCTCCCATAAAAACGAGTTGTAAAATGGAGGTTCAGGGCACTGCAATTCACAAACCTGCAGAGTTATAAATGATAACTCTCGTCCACAAATATATTGAGGGAAGGCAAAGAAGAGGATTTGAAATCAAGGCAGAATTGCAGGAAAGAGATTTCAGGAGGTAGATTCGAATCGCATTTAAAGCACATGAAAAGCGGCAAAACGTTGACAATGATGCCCTTGGCCAAAAAGGGCGTATGCGTTTTTTCCTGAATATATTCAGGAAAAAACGCATACGCCCTTTTTGGCCAACCAAGCAACCTGGAAAGGCAAATGAGCGCTACAAACAAGTCTCGCTTCCCATCGGTCAAAAGGGCCATGCTGAAAAAAGTGTCAAAACCAGAAGTGCAGGACAGGCCATGGAGAAATGGGAGCCTTGCTACACTGATGGGCGGGATGTAAATTGCCAACAGCCACTCTGGAGAAGTGTACGGTGAGTCCTGAAACATCTGAAAAACACAGCTTAGAGAGCATAGGGCACTTCCACTCATGGGGGTATGAATTGGGAAAATGAAAAATCAGCAAGACACAAGCACCCCAAAGTTGAGGGCTGCTCTGTTGACAAGGACCTCCACTTCATTCCACCTTAAATATCCCAGGAAAGAGAAAAATGGGTAAAGAAGTTGTGGTCCTTATGTACAATGGAATATCACTCAGCCATGAAATCAATGTCATAAGGCTAGTAGCAGCATGATGAGTGGATTTAGGTACAACGATTCTAAGTGAAATAAGTCACACAGAAAAGGACACTTCTCATAAGGTATCACTGATAGAGGGAATGTAAAAACCGTTACACTTGAACTGAATTACAAAACAGAACAGAGTCACACATGCAGAAAACACACTATGGCTGCTTAACGGGAAAGGTGAGGTGGGGTGATACATAAAACAAGGGTATCAAATTAGCTCAGATACCGTTCCATAAACCCAATATGTAATAGACAAGACCTACTCCTTGCTCAGAGAACTGGACTCAACACGCCCTATTCACCGCACAAGATTATATCTGACTAGTAATAATCGTAAAGCCTATGTATTGATATCTCTCTGTTAGTGTGTCAAGTGGGTGTAAAGTGGCATAAACACAGCAGTGAAAAGCAGCTAAATCCCATTATGAAAATAAATTACTTTGAAAAACCCATGAAACAAAGACATTGAACGAGAGAGAAATTCTTACACAATGCGTTCAGGGGCTGTGATGCAACCTGGATTGACCATATCTAGACCCACAGCTGGATGAGACATAAGGGTGGACACTCTTGGGGCTGAGAGGTTTGGTGAGGTTGGGTGAGCAAACGCAGACCCTTTAAAGTAATACTGCATGGTACCCATCGCATGGGTCCCAAATCTCCAGCTTCAAGGGCATCTTCCTACATCAAAACATGCATGAGAAACCCAGAAGATGGTACACCGTGTGATGGGGAAAGGTTTCTAAAACGCACCTCATTTCTCATCGCCTTGTGCCCGGGTTCGCCATTCCAGCCGCTTTACTAGCAAGCTCCCTACTTGGAGCATCAGCACCTTTAACCTCCTGTTCCGTACAGGTTGCAATTTGTCCTGAGGATAAACGGGAAGACGTGGAACCAACGAGAGACTAGCTCTTGGTGTTGGGACAGGCACAGGTCACTCTATTTTCCCATCAGAAAGAAGAATTAACCACAGGCTCAGCCTGCCCCCCGGAACCAGAACAGGGCCTGAAGGCATTCTGCGATTTTGCGGCCAGCTCCCATAAAAACGAGTTGTAAAATGGAGGTTCAGGGCACTGCAATTCACAAACCTGCAGAGTTATAAATGATAACTCTCGTCCACAAATATATTGAGGGAAGGCAAAGAAGAGGATTTGAAATCAAGGCAGAATTGCAGGAAAGAGATTTCAGGAGGTAGATTCGAATCGCATTTAAAGCACATGAAAAGCGGCAAAACGTTGACAATGATGCCCTTGGCCAAAAAGGGCGTATGCGTTTTTTCCTGAATATATTCAGGAAAAAACGCATACGCCCTTTTTGGCCAACCAAGCAACCTGGAAAGGCAAATGAGCGCTACAAACAAGTCTCGCTTCCCATCGGTCAAAAGGGCCATGCTGAAAAAAGTGTCAAAACCAGAAGTGCAGGACAGGCCATGGAGAAATGGGAGCCTTGCTACACTGATGGGCGGGATGTAAATTGCCAACAGCCACTCTGGAGAAGTGTACGGTGAGTCCTGAAACATCTGAAAAACACAGCTTAGAGAGCATAGGGCACTTCCACTCATGGGGGTATGAATTGGGAAAATGAAAAATCAGCAAGACACAAGCACCCCAAAGTTTAGGGCTGCTCTGTTGACAAGGACCTCCACTTCATTCCACCTTAAATATCCCAGGAAAGAGAAAAATGGGTAAAGAAGTTGTGGTCCTTATGTACAATGGAATATCACTCAGCCATGAAATCAATGTCATAAGGCTAGTAGCAGCATGATGAGTGGATTTACGTACGACGATTCTAAGTGAAATAAGTCACACAGAAAAGGACACTTCTCATAAGGTATCACTGATAGAGGGAATGTAAAAACCGTTACACTTGAACTGAATTACAAAACAGAACAGAGTCACACATGCAGAAAACACACTATGGCTGCTTAACGGGAAAGGTGAGGTGGGGTGATACATAAAACAAGGGTTTCAAATTAGCTCAGATACCGTTCCATAAACCCAATATGTAATAGACAAGACCTACTCCTTGCTCAGAGAACTGGACTCAACACGCCCTATTCACCGCACAAGAATATATCTGACTAGTAATAATCGTAAAGCCTATGTATTGATATCTCTCTGTTAGTGTGTCAAGTGGGTGTAAAGCGGCATAAACACAGCAGTGAAAAGCAGCTAAATCCCATTATGAAAATAAATTACTTTGAAAAACCCATGAAACAAAGACAGTGAACGAGAGAGGAATTCTTACACAATGCGTTCAGGGGCTGTGATGCAACCTGGATTGACCATATCTAGACCCACAGCTGGATGAGACATAAGGGTGGACACTCTTGGGGCTGAGAGGTTTGGTGAGGTTGGGTGAGCAAACGCAGACCCTTTAAAGTAATACTGCATGGTACCCATCGCATGGGTCCCAAATCTCCAGCTTCAAGGGCATCTTCCTACATCAAAAACATGCATGAGAAACCCAGAAGATGGTACACCGTGTGATGGGGAAAGGTTTCTAAAACGCACCTCATTTCTCATCTCCTTGTGCCCGGGTTCGCCATTCCAGCCGCTTTACTAGCAAGCTCCCTACTTGGAGCATCAGCACCTTTAACCTCCTGTTCCGTACAGGTTGCAATTTGTCCTGAGGATAAACGGGAAGACGTGGAACCAACGAGAGACTAGCTCTTGGTGTTGGGACAGGCACAGGTCACTCTATTTTCCCATCAGAAAGAAGAATTAACCACAGGCTCAGCCTGCCCCCCGGAACCAGAACAGGGCCTGAATCCATTCTGTGATTTTGCGGCCAGCTCCCATAAAAACGAGTTGTAAAATGGAGGTTCAGGGCACTGCAATTCACAAACCTGCAGTTATAAATGATAACTCTCGTCCACAAATATATTGAGGGAAGGCAACGAAGAGGATTTGAAATCAAGGCAGAATTGCAGGAAACAGATTTCAGGAAGTAGATTCGAATCGCATTTAAAGCACATGAAAAGTGGCAAAACGTTGACAATGATGCCCTTGGCCAAAAAGGGCGTATGCGTTTTTTCCTGAATATATTCAGGAAAAAAAGCATACGCCCTTTTTGGCCAACCAAGCAACCTGGAAAGGCAAATCAGCGCTACAAACAAGTCTCGCTTCCCATCGGTCAAAAGGGCCATGCTGAAAAAAGTGTCAAAACCAGAAATGCAGCACAGGCCATGGAGAAATGGGAGCCTTGCTACACTGATGGGCGGGATGTAAATTGCCAAGAGCCACTCTGGAGAAGTGTCCGGTGAGTCCTGAAACATCTGAAAAACACAGCTTAGAGAGCATAGGGCACTTCCACTCATGGGGGTATAAATTGGGAAAATTAAAAATCAGCAAGACACAAGCACCCCAAAGTTTAGGGCTGCTCTGTTGACAAGGACCTCCACTTCATTCCACCTTCAATATCCCAGGAAAGAGAAAAATGGATAAAGAAGTTGTGGTCCTTATGTACAATGGAATATCTCTCAGCCATGAAATCAATGTCATAAGGCTAGTAGCAGCATGATGAGTGGATTTAGGTACGACGATTCTAAGTGAAATAAGTCACACAGAAAAGGACACTTCTCATAAGGTATCACTGATAGAGGGAATGTAAAAACCGTTACACTTGAACTGAATTACAAAACAGAACAGAGTCACACATGCAGAAAACACACTATGGCTGCTTAACGGGAAAGGTGAGGTGGGGTGATACATAAAACAAGGGTATCAAATTAGCTCAGATACCGTTCCATAAACCCAATATGTAATAGACAAGACCTACTCCTTGCTCAGAGAACTGGACTCAACACGCCCTATTCACCGCACAAGATTATATCTGACTAGTAATAATCGTAAAGCCTATGTATTGATATCTCTCTGTTAGTGTGTCAAGTGGGTGTAAAGTGGCATAAACACAGCAGTGAAAAGCAGCTAAATCCCATTATGAAAATAAATTACTTTGAAAAACCCATGAAACAAAGACAGTGAACGAGAGAGGAATTCTTACACAATGCGTTCAGGGGCTGTGATGCAACCTGGATTGACCATATCTAGACCCACAGCTGGATGAGACATAAGGGTGGACACTCTTGGGGCTGAGAGGTTTGGTGAGGTTGGGTGAGCAAACGCAGACCCTTTAAAGTAATACTGCGTGGTACCCATCGCATGGGTCCCAAATCTCCAGCTTCAAGGGCATCTTCCTACATCAAAACATGCATGAGAAACCCAGAAGATGGTACACAGTGTGATGGGGAAAGGTTTCTAAAACGCACCTCATTTCTCATCGCCTTGTGCCCGGGTTCGCCATTCCAGCCGCTTTACTAGCAAGCTCCCTACTTGGAGCATCAGCACCTTTAACCTCCTGTTCCGTACAGGTTGCAATTTGTCCTGAGGATAAACGGGAAGACGTGGAACCAACGAGAGACTAGCTCTTGGTGTTGGGACAGGCACAGGTCACTCTATTTTCCCATCAGAAAGAAGAATTAACCACAGGCTCAGCCTGCCCCCCGGAACCAGAACAGGGCCTGAAGGCATTCTGCGATTTTGCGGCCAGCTCCCATAAAAACGAGTTGTAAAATGGAGGTTCAGGGCACTGCAATTCACAAACCTGCAGAGTTATAAATGATAACTCTCGTCCACAAATATATTGAGGGAAGGCAAAGAAGAGGATTTGAAATCAAGGCAGAATTGCAGGAAAGAGATTTCAGGAGGTAGATTCGAATCGCATTTAAAGCACATGAAAAGCGGCAAAACGTTGACAATGATGCCCTTGGCCAAAAAGGGCGTATGCGTTTTTTCCTGAATATATTCAGGAAAAAACGCATACGCCCTTTTTGGCCAACCAAGCAACCTGGAAAGGCAAATGAGCGCTACAAACAAGTCTCGCTTCCCATCGGTCAAAAGGGCCATGCTGAAAAAAGTGTCAAAACCAGAAGTGCAGGACAGGCCATGGAGAAATGGGAGCCTTGCTACACTGATGGGCGGGATGTAAATTGCCAACAGCCACTCTGGAGAAGTGTACGGTGAGTCCTGAAACATCTGAAAAACACAGCTTAGAGAGCATAGGGCACTTCCACTCATGGGGGTATGAATTGGGAAAATGAAAAATCAGCAAGACACAAGCACCCCAAAGTTTAGGGCTGCTCTGTTGACAAGGACCTCCACTTCATTCCACCTTAAATATCCCAGGAAAGAGAAAAATGGGTAAAGAAGTTGTGGTCCTTATGTACAATGGAATATCACTCAGCCATGAAATCAATGTCATAAGGCTAGTAGCAGCATGATGAGTGGATTTACGTACGACGATTCTAAGTGAAATAAGTCACACAGAAAAGGACACTTCTCATAAGGTATCACTGATAGAGGGAATGTAAAAACCGTTACACTTGAACTGAATTACAAAACAGAACAGAGTCACACATGCAGAAAACACACTATGGCTGCTTAACGGGAAAGGTGAGGTGGGGTGATACATAAAACAAGGGTTTCAAATTAGCTCAGATACCGTTCCATAAACCCAATATGTAATAGACAAGACCTACTCCTTGCTCAGAGAACTGGACTCAACACGCCCTATTCACCGCACAAGAATATATCTGACTAGTAATAATCGTAAAGCCTATGTATTGATATCTCTCTGTTAGTGTGTCAAGTGGGTGTAAAGCGGCATAAACACAGCAGTGAAAAGCAGCTAAATCCCATTATGAAAATAAATTACTTTGAAAAACCCATGAAACAAAGACAGTGAACGAGAGAGGAATTCTTACACAATGCGTTCAGGGGCTGTGATGCAACCTGGATTGACCATATCTAGACCCACAGCTGGATGAGACATAAGGGTGGACACTCTTGGGGCTGAGAGGTTTGGTGAGGTTGGGTGAGCAAACGCAGACCCTTTAAAGTAATACTGCATGGTACCCATCGCATGGGTCCCAAATCTCCAGCTTCAAGGGCATCTTCCTACATCAAAAACATGCATGAGAAACCCAGAAGATGGTACACCGTGTGATGGGGAAAGGTTTCTAAAACGCACCTCATTTCTCATCTCCTTGTGCCCGGGTTCGCCATTCCAGCCGCTTTACTAGCAAGCTCCCTACTTGGAGCATCAGCACCTTTAACCTCCTGTTCCGTACAGGTTGCAATTTGTCCTGAGGATAAACGGGAAGACGTGGAACCAACGAGAGACTAGCTCTTGGTGTTGGGACAGGCACAGGTCACTCTATTTTCCCATCAGAAAGAAGAATTAACCACAGGCTCAGCCTGCCCCCCGGAACCAGAACAGGGCCTGAATCCATTCTGTGATTTTGCGGCCAGCTCCCATAAAAACGAGTTGTAAAATGGAGGTTCAGGGCACTGCAATTCACAAACCTGCAGTTATAAATGATAACTCTCGTCCACAAATATATTGAGGGAAGGCAACGAAGAGGATTTGAAATCAAGGCAGAATTGCAGGAAACAGATTTCAGGAAGTAGATTCGAATCGCATTTAAAGCACATGAAAAGTGGCAAAACGTTGACAATGATGCCCTTGGCCAAAAAGGGCGTATGCGTTTTTTCCTGAATATATTCAGGAAAAAAAGCATACGCCCTTTTTGGCCAACCAAGCAACCTGGAAAGGCAAATCAGCGCTACAAACAAGTCTCGCTTCCCATCGGTCAAAAGGGCCATGCTGAAAAAAGTGTCAAAACCAGAAATGCAGCACAGGCCATGGAGAAATGGGAGCCTTGCTACACTGATGGGCGGGATGTAAATTGCCAAGAGCCACTCTGGAGAAGTGTCCGGTGAGTCCTGAAACATCTGAAAAACACAGCTTAGAGAGCATAGGGCACTTCCACTCATGGGGGTATAAATTGGGAAAATTAAAAATCAGCAAGACACAAGCACCCCAAAGTTTAGGGCTGCTCTGTTGACAAGGACCTCCACTTCATTCCACCTTCAATATCCCAGGAAAGAGAAAAATGGATAAAGAAGTTGTGGTCCTTATGTACAATGGAATATCTCTCAGCCATGAAATCAATGTCATAAGGCTAGTAGCAGCATGATGAGTGGATTTAGGTACGACGATTCTAAGTGAAATAAGTCACACAGAAAAGGACACTTCTCATAAGGTATCACTGATAGAGGGAATGTAAAAACCGTTACACTTGAACTGAATTACAAAACAGAACAGAGTCACACATGCAGAAAACACACTATGGCTGCTTAACGGGAAAGGTGAGGTGGGGTGATACATAAAACAAGGGTATCAAATTAGCTCAGATACCGTTCCATAAACCCAATATGTAATAGACAAGACCTACTCCTTGCTCAGAGAACTGGACTCAACACGCCCTATTCACCGCACAAGATTATATCTGACTAGTAATAATCGTAAAGCCTATGTATTGATATCTCTCTGTTAGTGTGTCAAGTGGGTGTAAAGTGGCATAAACACAGCAGTGAAAAGCAGCTAAATCCCATTATGAAAATAAATTACTTTGAAAAACCCATGAAACAAAGACAGTGAACGAGAGAGGAATTCTTACACAATGCGTTCAGGGGCTGTGATGCAACCTGGATTGACCATATCTAGACCCACAGCTGGATGAGACATAAGGGTGGACACTCTTGGGGCTGAGAGGTTTGGTGAGGTTGGGTGAGCAAACGCAGACCCTTTAAAGTAATACTGCGTGGTACCCATCGCATGGGTCCCAAATCTCCAGCTTCAAGGGCATCTTCCTACATCAAAACATGCATGAGAAACCCAGAAGATGGTACACAGTGTGATGGGGAAAGGTTTCTAAAACGCACCTCATTTCTCATCGCCTTGTGCCCGGGTTCGCCATTCCAGCCGCTTTACTAGCAAGCTCCCTACTTGGAGCATCAGCACCTTTAACCTCCTGTTCCGTACAGGTTGCAATTTGTCCTGAGGATAAACGGGAAGACGTGGAACCAACGAGAGACTAGCTCTTGGTGTTGGGACAGGCACAGGTCACTCTATTTTCCCATCAGAAAGAAGAATTAACCACAGGCTCAGCCTGCCCCCCGGAACCAGAACAGGGCCTGAAGCCATTCTGCGATTTTGCGGCCAGCTCCCATAAAAACGAGTTGTAAAATGGAGGTTCAGGGCACTGCAATTCACAAACCTGCAGAGTTATAAATGATAACTCTCGTCCACAAATATATTGAGGGAAGGCAAAGAAGAGGATTTGAAATCAAGGCAGAATTGCAGGAAAGAGATTTCAGGAGGTAGATTCGAATCGCATTTAAAGCACATGAAAAGCGGCAAAACGTTGACAATGATGCCCTTGGCCAAAAGGGGCATATGCGTTTTTTCCTGAATATATTCAGGAAAAAACGCATACGCCCTTTTTGGCCAACCAAGCAACCTGGAAAGGCAAATGAGCGCTACAAACAAGTCTCGCTTCCCATCGGTCAAAAGGGCCATGCTGAAAAAAGTGTCAAAACCAGAAGTGCAGGACAGGCCATGGAGAAATGGGAGCCTTGCTACACTGATGGGCGGGATGTAAATTGCCAACAGCCACTCTGGAGAAGTGTACGGTGAGTCCTGAAACATCTGAAAAACACAGCTTAGAGAGCATAGGGCACTTCCACTCATGGGGGTATGAATTGGGAAAATGAAAAATCAGCAAGACACAAGCACCCCAAAGTTTAGGGCTGCTCTGTTGACAAGGACCTCCACTTCATTCCACCTTAAATATCCCAGGAAAGAGAAAAATGGGTAAAGAAGTTGTGGTCCTTATGTACAATGGAATATCACTCAGCCATGAAATCAATGTCATAAGGCTAGTAGCAGCATGATGAGTGGATTTAGGTACGACGATTCTAAGTGAAATAAGTCACACAGAAAAGGACACTTCTCATAAGGTATCACTGATAGAGGGAATGTAAAAACCGTTACACTTGAACTGAATTACAAAACAGAACAGAGTCACACATGCAGAAAACACACTATGGCTGCTTAACGGGAAAGGTGAGGTGGGGTGATACATAAAACAAGGGTTTCAAATTAGCTCAGATACCGTTCCATAAACCCAATATGTAATAGACAAGACCTACTCCTTGCTCAGAGAACTGGACTCAACACGCCCTATTCACCGCACAAGAATATATCTGACTAGTAATAATCGTAAAGCGTATGTATTGATATCTCTCTGTTAGTGTGTCAAGTGGGTGTAAAGCGGCATAAACACAGCAGTGAAAAGCAGCTAAATCCCATTATGAAAATAAATTACTTTGAAAAACCCATGAAACAAAGACAGTGAACGAGAGAGGAATTCTTACACAATGCGTTCAGGGGCTGTGATGCAACCTGGATTGACCATATCTAGACCCACAGCTGGATGAGACATAAGGGTGGACACTCTTGGGGCTGAGAGGTTTGGTGAGGTTGGGTGAGCAAACGCAGACCCTTTAAAGTAATACTGCATGGTACCCATCGCATGGGTCCCAAATCTCCAGCTTCAAGGGCATCTTCCTACATCAAAAACATGCATGAGAAACCCAGAAGATGGTACACCGTGTGATGGGGAAAGGTTTCTAAAACGCACCTCATTTCTCATCTCCTTGTGCCCGGGTTCGCCATTCCAGCCGCTTTACTAGCAAGCTCCCTACTTGGAGCATCAGCACCTTTAACCTCCTGTTCCGTACAGGTTGCAATTTGTCCTGAGGATAAACGGGAAGACGTGGAACCAACGAGAGACTAGCTCTTGGTGTTGGGACAGGCACAGGTCACTCTATTTTCCCATCAGAAAGAAGAATTAACCACAGGCTCAGCCTGCCCCCCGGAACCAGAACAGGGCCTGAAGCCATTCTGCGATTTTGCGGCCAGCTCCCATAAAAACGAGTTGTAAAATGGAGGTTCAGGGCACTGCAATTCACAAACCTGCAGTTATAAATGATAACTCTCGTCCACAAATATATTGAGGGAAGGCAACGAAGAGGATTTGAAATCAAGGCAGAATTGCAGGAAACAGATTTCAGGAAGTAGATTCGAATCGCATTTAAAGCACATGAAAAGTGGAAAAACGTTGACAATGATGCCCTTGGCCAAAAAGGGCGTATGCGTTTTTTCCTGAATATATTCAGGAAAAAAAGCATACGCCCTTTTTGGCCAACCAAGCAACCTGGAAAGGCAAATCAGCGCTACAAACAAGTCTCGCTTCCCATCGGTCAAAAGGGCCATGCTGAAAAAAGTGTCAAAACCAGAAATGCAGGACAGGCCATGGAGAAATGGGAGCCTTGCTACACTGATGGGCGGGATGTAAATTGCCAAGAGCCACTCTGGAGAAGTGTCCGGTGAGTCCTGAAACATCTGAAAAACACAGCTTAGAGAGCATAGGGCACTTCCACTCATGGGGGTATAAATTGGGAAAATTAAAAATCAGCAAGACACAAGCACCCCAAAGTTTAGGGCTGCTCTGTTGACAAGGACCTCCACTTCATTCCACCTTCAATATCCCAGGAAAGAGAAAAATGGATAAAGAAGTTGTGGTCCTTATGTACAATGGAATATCTCTCAGCCATGAAATCAATGTCATAAGGCTAGTAGCAGCATGATGAGTGGATTAAGGTATGACGATTCTAAGTGAAATAAGTCACACAGAAAAGGACACTTCTCATAAGGTATCACTGATAGAGGGAATGTAAAAACCGTTACACTTGAACTGAATTACAAAACAGAACAGAGTCACACATGCAGAAAACACACTATGGCTGCTTAACGGGAAAGGTGAGGTGGGGTGATACATAAAACAAGGGTTTCAAATTAGCTCAGATACCGTTCCATAAACCCAATATGTAATAGACAAGACCTACTCCTTGCTCAGAGAACTGGACTCAACACGCCCTATTCACCGCACAAGAATATATCTGACTAGTAATAATCGTAAAGCCTATGTATTGATATCTCTCTGTTAGTGTGTCAAGTGGGTGTAAAGCGGCATAAACACAGCAGTGAAAAGCAGCTAAATCCCATTATGAAAATAAATTACTTTGAAAAACCCATGAAACAAAGACAGTGAACGAGAGAGGAATTCTTACACAATGCGTTCAGGGGCTGTGATGCAACCTGGATTGACCATATCTAGACCCACAGCTGGATGAGACATAAGGGTGGACACTCTTGGGGCTGAGAGGTTTGGTGAGGTTGGGTGAGCAAACGCAGACCCTTTAAAGTAATACTGCATGGTACCCATCGCATGGGTCCCAAATCTCCAGCTTCAAGGGCATCTTCCTACATCAAAAACATGCATGAGAAACCCAGAAGATGGTACACCGTGTGATGGGGAAAGGTTTCTAAAACGCACCTCATTTCTCATCGCCTTGTGCCCGGGTTCGCCATTCCAGCCGCTTTACTAGCAAGCTCCCTACTTGGAGCATCAGCACCTTTAACCTCCTGTTCCGTACAGGTTGCAATTTGTCCTGAGGATAAACGGGAAGACGTGGAACCAACGAGAGACTAGCTCTTGGTGTTGGGACAGGCACAGGTCACTCTATTTTCCCATCAGAAAGAAGAATTAACCACAGGCCCAGCCTGCCCCCCGGAACCAGAACAGGGCCTGAAGCCATTCTGTGATTTTGCGGCCAGCTCCCATAAAAACGAGTTGTAAAATGGAGGTTCAGGGCACTGCAATTCACAAACCTGCAGTTATAAATGATAACTCTCGTCCACAAATATATTGAGGGAAGGCAACGAAGAGGATTTGAAATCAAGGCAGAATTGCAGGAAACAGATTTCAGGAAGTAGATTCGAATCGCATTTAAAGCACATGAAAAGCGGCAAAACGTTGACAATGATGCCCTTGGCCAAAAAGGGCGTATGCGTTTTTTCCTGAATATATTCAGGAAAAAACGCATACGCCCTTTTTGGCCAACCAAGCAACCTGGAAAGGCAAATCAGCGCTACAAACAAGTCTCGCTTCCCATCGGTCAAAAGGGCCATGCTGAAAAAAGTATCAAAACCAGAAATGCAGGACAGGCCATGGAGAAATGGGAGCCTTGCTACACTGATGGGCGGGATGTAAATTGCCAACAGCCACTCTGGAGAAGTGTACGGTGAGTCCTGAAACATCTGAAAAACACAGCTTAGAGAGCATAGGGCACTTCCACTCATGGGGGTATGAATTGGGAAAATGAAAAATCAGCAAGACACAAGCACCCCAAAGTTGAGGGCTGCTCTGTTGACAAGGACCTCCACTTCATTCCACCTTAAATATCCCAGGAAAGAGAAAAATGGGTAAAGAAGTTGTGGTCCTTATGTACAATGAAATATCACTCAGCCATGAAATCAATGTCATAAGGCTAGTAGCAGCATGATGAGTGGATTTAGGTACGACGATTCTAAGTGAAATAAGTCACACAGAAAAGGACACTTCTCATAAGGTATCACTGATAGAGGGAATGTAAAAACCGTTACACTTGAACTGAATTACAAAACAGAACAGAGTCACACATGCAGAAAACACACTATGGCTGCTTAACGGGAAAGGTGAGGTGGGGTGATACATAAAACAAGGGTATCAAATTAGCTCAGATACCGTTCCATAAACCCAATATGTAATAGACAAGACCTACTCCTTGCTCAGAGAACTGGACTCAACACGCCCTATTCACCGCACAAGATTATATCTGACTAGTAATAATCGTAAAGCCTATGTATTGATATCTCTCTGTTAGTGTGTCAAGTGGGTGTAAAGTGGCATAAACACAGCAGTGAAAAGCAGCTAAATCCCATTATGAAAATAAATTACTTTGAAAAACCCATGAAACAAAGACAGTGAACGAGAGAGGAATTCTTACACAATGCGTTCAGGGGCTGTGATGCAACCTGGATTGACCATATCTAGACCCACAGCTGGATGAGACATAAGGGTGGACACTCTTGGGGCTGAGAGGTTTGGTGAGGTTGGGTGAGCAAACGCAGACCCTTTAAAGTAATACTGCGTGGTACCCATCGCATGGGTCCCAAATCTCCAGCTTCAAGGGCATCTTCCTACATCAAAACATGCATGAGAAACCCAGAAGATGGTACACAGTGTGATGGGGAAAGGTTTCTAAAACGCACCTCATTTCTCATCGCCTTGTGCCCGGGTTCGCCATTCCAGCCGCTTTACTAGCAAGCTCCCTACTTGGAGCATCAGCACCTTTAACCTCCTGTTCCGTACAGGTTGCAATTTGTCCTGAGGATAAACGGGAAGACGTGGAACCAACGAGAGACTAGCTCTTGGTGTTGGGACAGGCACAGGTCACTCTATTTTCCCATCAGAAAGAAGAATTAACCACAGGCTCAGCCTGCCCCCCGGAACCAGAACAGGGCCTGAAGCCATTCTGCGATTTTGCGGCCAGCTCCCATAAAAACGAGTTGTAAAATGGAGGTTCAGGGCACTGCAATTCACAAACCTGCAGAGTTATAAATGATAACTCTCGTCCACAAATATATTGAGGGAAGGCAAAGAAGAGGATTTGAAATCAAGGCAGAATTGCAGGAAAGAGATTTCAGGAGGTAGATTCGAATCGCATTTAAAGCACATGAAAAGCGGCAAAACGTTGACAATGATGCCCTTGGCCAAAAAGGGCGTATGCGTTTTTTCCTGAATATATTCAGGAAAAAACGCATACGCCCTTTTTGGCCAACCAAGCAACCTGGAAAGGCAAATCAGCGCTACAAACAAGTCTCGCTTCCCATCGGTCAAAAGGGCCATGCTGAAAAAAGTGTCAAAACCAGAAGTGCAGGACAGGCCATGGAGAAATGGGAGCCTTGCTACACTGATGGGCGGGATGTAAATTGCCAACAGCCACTCTGGAGAAGTGTACGGTGAGTCCTGAAACATCTGAAAAACACAGCTTAGAGAGCATAGGGCACTTCCACTCATGGGGGTATGAATTGGGAAAATGAAAAATCAGCAAGACACAAGCACCCCAAAGTTTAGGGCTGCTCTGTTGACAAGGACCTCCACTTCATTCCACCTTAAATATCCCAGGAAAGAGAAAAATGGGTAAAGAAGTTGTGGTCCTTATGTACAATGGAATATCACTCAGCCATGAAATCAATGTCATAAGGCTAGTAGCAGCATGATGAGTGGATTTAGGTACGACGATTCTAAGTGAAATAAGTCACACAGAAAAGGACACTTCTCATAAGGTATCACTGATAGAGGGAATGTAAAAACCGTTACACTTGAACTGAATTACAAAACAGAACAGAGTCACACATGCAGAAAACACACTATGGCTGCTTAACGGGAAAGGTGAGGTGGGGTGATACATAAAACAAGGGTTTCAAATTAGCTCAGATACCGTTCCATAAACCCAATATGTAATAGACAAGACCTACTCCTTGCTCAGAGAACTGGACTCAACACGCCCTATTCACCGCACAAGAATATATCTGACTAGTAATAATCGTAAAGCGTATGTATTGATATCTCTCTGTTAGTGTGTCAAGTGGGTGTAAAGCGGCATAAACACAGCAGTGAAAAGCAGCTAAATCCCATTATGAAAATAAATTACTTTGAAAAACCCATGAAACAAAGACAGTGAACGAGAGAGGAATTCTTACACAATGCGTTCAGGGGCTGTGATGCAACCTGGATTGACCATATCTAGACCCACAGCTGGATGAGACATAAGGGTGGACACTCTTGGGGCTGAGAGGTTTGGTGAGGTTGGGTGAGCAAACGCAGACCCTTTAAAGTAATACTGCATGGTACCCATCGCATGGGTCCCAAATCTCCAGCTTCAAGGGCATCTTCCTACATCAAAAACATGCATGAGAAACCCAGAAGATGGTACACCGTGTGATGGGGAAAGGTTTCTAAAACGCACCTCATTTCTCATCTCCTTGTGCCCGGGTTCGCCATTCCAGCCGCTTTACTAGCAAGCTCCCTACTTGGAGCATCAGCACCTTTAACCTCCTGTTCCGTACAGGTTGCAATTTGTCCTGAGGATAAACGGGAAGACGTGGAACCAACGAGAGACTAGCTCTTGGTGTTGGGACAGGCACAGGTCACTCTATTTTCCCATCAGAAAGAAGAATTAACCACAGGCTCAGCCTGCCCCCCGGAACCAGAACAGGGCCTGAAGCCATTCTGCGATTTTGCCGCCAGCTCCCATAAAAACGAGTTGTAAAATGGAGGTTCAGGGCACTGCAATTCACAAACCTGCAGAGTTATAAATGATAACTCTCGTCCACAAATATATTGAGGGAAGGCAAAGAAGAGGATTTGAAATCAAGGCAGAATTGCAGGAAAGAGATTTCAGGAGGTAGATTCGAATCGCATTTAAAGCACATGAAAAGCGGCAAAACGTTGACAATGATGCCCTTGGCCAAAAAGGGCGTATGCGTTTTTTCCTGAATATATTCAGGAAAAAACGCATACGCCCTTTTTGGCCAACCAAGCAACCTGGAAAGGCAAATCAGCGCTACAAACAAGTCTCGCTTCCCATCGGTCAAAAGGGCCATGCTGAAAAAAGTGTCAAAACCAGAACTGCAGGACAGGCCATGGAGAAATGGGAGCCTTGCTACACTGATGGGCGGGATGTAAATTGCCAACAGCCACTCTGGAGAAGTGTACGGTGAGTCCTGAAACATCTGAAAAACACAGCTTAGAGAGCATAGGGCACTTCCACTCATGGGGGTATGAATTGGGAAAATGAAAAATCAGCAAGACACAAGCACCCCAAAGTTTAGGGCTGCTCTGTTGACAAGGACCTCCACTTCATTCCACCTTAAATATCCCAGGAAAGAGAAAAATGGGTAAAGAAGTTGTGGTCCTTATGTACAATGGAATATCACTCAGCCATGAAATCAATGTCATAAGGCTAGTAGCAGCATGATGAGTGGATTTAGGTACGACGATTCTAAGTGAAATAAGTCACACAGAAAAGGACACTTCTCATAAGGTATCACTGATAGAGGGAATGTAAAAACCGTTACACTTGAACTGAATTACAAAACAGAACAGAGTCACACATGCAGAAAACACACTATGGCTGCTTAACGGGAAAGGTGAGGTGGGGTGATACATAAAACAAGGGTTTCAAATTAGCTCAGATACCGTTCCATAAACCCAATATGTAATAGACAAGACCTACTCCTTGCTCAGAGAACTGGACTCAACACGCCCTATTCACCGCACAAGAATATATCTGACTAGTAATAATCGTAAAGCCTATGTATTGATATCTCTCTGTTAGTGTGTCAAGTGGGTGTAAAGCGGCATAAACACAGCAGTGAAAAGCAGCTAAATCCCATTATGAAAATAAATTACTTTGAAAAACCCATGAAACAAAGACAGTGAACGAGAGAGGAATTCTTACACAATGCGTTCAGGGGCTGTGATGCAACCTGGATTGACCATATCTAGACCCACAGCTGGATGAGACATAAGGGTGGACACTCTTGGGGCTGAGAGGTTTGGTGAGGTTGGGTGAGCAAACGCAGACCCTTTAAAGTAATACTGCATGGTACCCATCGCATGGGTCCCAAATCTCCAGCTTCAAGGGCATCTTCCTACATCAAAAACATGCATGAGAAACCCAGAAGATGGTACACCGTGTGATGGGGAAAGGTTTCTAAAACGCACCTCATTTCTCATCTCCTTGTGCCCGGATTCGCCATTCCAGCCGCTTTACTAGCAAGCTCCCTACTTGGAGCATCAGCACCTTTAACCTCCTGTTCCGTACAGGTTGCAATTTGTCCTGAGGATAAACGGGAAGACGTGGAACCAACGAGAGACTAGCTCTTGGTGTTGGGACAGGCACAGGTCACTCTATTTTCCCATCAGAAAGAAGAATTAACCACAGGCCCAGCCTGCCCCCCGGAACCAGAACAGGGCCTGAAGCCATTCTGTGATTTTGCGGCCAGCTCCCATAAAAACGAGTTGTAAAATGGAGGTTCAGGGCACTGCAATTCACAAACCTGCAGTTATAAATGATAACTCTCGTCCACAAATATATTGAGGGAAGGCAACGAAGAGGATTTGAAATCAAGGCAGAATTGCAGGAAACAGATTTCAGGAAGTAGATTCGAATCGCATTTAAAGCACATGAAAAGCGGCAAAACGTTGACAATGATGCCCTTGGCCAAAAAGGGCGTATGCGTTTTTTCCTGAATATATTCAGGAAAAAACGCATACGCCCTTTTTGGCCAACCAAGCAACCTGGAAAGGCAAATCAGCGCTACAAACAAGTCTCGCTTCCCATCGGTCAAAAGGGCCATGCTGAAAAAAGTATCAAAACCAGAAATGCAGGACAGGCCATGGAGAAATGGGAGCCTTGCTACACTGATGGGCGGGATGTAAATTGCCAACAGCCACTCTGGAGAAGTGTACGGTGAGTCCTGAAACATCTGAAAAACACAGCTTAGAGAGCATAGGGCACTTCCACTCATGGGGGTATGAATTGGGAAAATGAAAAATCAGCAAGACACAAGCACCCCAAAGTTGAGGGCTGCTCTGTTGACAAGGACCCCCACTTCATTCCACCTTAAATATCCCAGGAAAGAGAAAAATGGGTAAAGAAGTTGTGGTCCTTATGTACAATGAAATATCACTCAGCCATGAAATCAATGTCATAAGGCTAGTAGCAGCATGATGAGTGGATTTAGGTACGACGATTCTAAGTGAAATAAGTCACACAGAAAAGGACACTTCTCATAAGGTATCACTGATAGAGGGAATGTAAAAACCGTTACACTTGAACTGAATTACAAAACAGAACAGAGTCACACATGCAGAAAACACACTATGGCTGCTTAACGGGAAAGGTGAGGTGGGGTGATACATAAAACAAGGGTATCAAATTAGCTCAGATACCGTTCCATAAACCCAATATGTAATAGACAAGACCTACTCCTTGCTCAGAGAACTGGACTCAACACGCCCTACTCACCGCACAAGATTATATCTGACTAGTAATAATCGTAAAGCCTATGTATTGATATCTCTCTGTTAGTGTGTCAAGTGGGTGTAAAGCGGCATAAACACAGCAGTGAAAAGCAGCTAAATCCCATTATGAAAATAAATTACTTTGAAAAACCCATGAAACAAAGACAGTGAACGAGAGAGGAATTCTTACACAATGCGTTCAGGGGCTGTGATGCAACCTGGATTGACCATATCTAGACCCACAGCTGGATGAGACATAAGGGTGGACACTCTTGGGGCTGAGAGGTTTGGTGAGGTTGGGTGAGCAAACGCAGACACTTTAAAGTAATACTGCGTGGTACCCATCGCATGGGTCCCAAATCTCCAGCTTCAAGGGCATCTTCCTACATCAAAAACATGCATGAGAAACCCAGAAGATGGTACACCGTGTGATGGGGAAAGGTTTCTAAAACGCACCTCATTTCTCATCGCCTTGTGCCCGGGTTCGCCATTCCAGCCGCTTTACTAGCAAGCTCCCTACTTGGAGCATCAGCACCTTTAACCTCCTGTTCCGTACAGGTTGCAATTTGTCCTGAGGATAAACGGGAAGACGTGGAACCAACGAGAGACTAGCTCTTGGTGTTGGGACAGGCACAGGTCACTCTATTTTCCCATAAGAAAGAAGAATTAACCACAGGCTCAGCCTACCCCCCGGAACCAGAACAGGGCCTGAAGCCATTCTGCGATTTTGTGGCCAGCTCCCATAAAAACGAGTTGTAAAATGGAGGTTCAGGGCACTGCAATTCACAAACCTGCAGTTATAAATGATAACTCTCGTCCACAAATATATTGAGGGAAGGCAAAGAAGAGGATTTGAAATCAAGGCAGAATTGCACGAAACAGATTTCAGGAGGTAGATACGAATCGCCTTTAAAGCACATGAAAAGCGGCAAAACGTTGACAATGATGCCCTTGGCCAAAAAGGGCGTATGCGTTTTTTCCTGAATATATTCAGGAAAAAACGCATACGCCCTTTTTGGCCAAACAAGCAACCTGGAAAGGCAAATCAGCGCTACAGAGAAGTCTCGCTTCCCATCGGTCAAAAGGGCCATGCTGAAAAAAGTGTCAAAACCAGAAATGCAGGACAGGCCATGGAGAAATGGGAGCCTTGCTACACTGATGGGCGGGATGTAAATTGCCAACAGCCACTCTGGAGAAGTGTACGGTGTGTCCTGAAACATCTGAAAAACACAGCTTAGAGAGCATAGGGCACTTCCACTCATGGGGGTATAAATTGGGAAAATGAAAAATCAGCAAGACACAAGCACCCCAAAGTTGAGGGCTGCTCTGTTGACAAGGACCTCCACTTCATTCCACCTTCAATATCCCAGGAAAGAGAAAAATGGATAAAGAAGTTGTGGTCCTTATGTACAATGGAATATCACTCAGCCATGAAATCAATGTCATAAGGTTAGTAGCAGCATGATGAGTGGATTTAGGTACGACGATTCTAAGTGAAATAAGTCACACAGAAAAGGACACTTCTCATAAGGTATCACTTATAGAGGGAATGTAAAAACCGTTACACTTGAACTGAATTACAAAACAGAACAGAGTCACACATGCAGAAAACACACTATGGCTGCTTAACGGGAAAGGTGAGGTGGGGTGATACATAAAACAAGGGTATCAAATTAGCTCAGATACCGTTCCATAAACCCAATATGTAGTAGACAAGACCTACTCCTTGCTCAGAGAACTGGACTCAACACGCCCTATTCACCGCACAAGAATATATCTGACTAGTAATAATCTTGAAACCTATGTATTGATATCTCTCTGTTAGTGTGTCAAGTGGGTGTAAAGCGGCATAAACACAGCAGTGAAAAGGAGCTAAACCCCATTATAAAAATAAATTACTTTGAAACACCCATGAAACAAAGACAGTGAAAGAGAGAGAAATTCTTACACAATGCGTTCAGGGGCTGTGATGCAACCTGGATTGACCATATCTAGACTCACAGCTGGATCAGACATAAGGGTGGACACTCTTGGGGCTGAGAGGTTTGGTGAGATTGGGTGAGCAAACGCAGACCCTTTAAAGTAATACTGCATGGTACCCATCGCATGGGTCCCAAATCTCCAGCTTCAAGGGCATCTTCCTACATCAAAAACATGCATGAGAAACCCAGAAGATGGTACACAGTGTGATGGGGAAAGGTTTCTAAAACGCACCTCATTTCTCATCGCCTTGTGCCCGGGTTCGCCATTCCAGCCGCTTTACTAGCAAGCTCCCTACTTGGAGCATCAGCACCTTTAACCTCCTGTTCCGTACAGGTTGCAATTTGTCCTGAGGATAAACGGGAAGACGTGGAACCAACGAGAGACTAGCTCTTGGTGTTGGGACAGGCACAGGTCACTCTATTTTCCCATCAGAAAGAAGAATTAACCACAGGCTCAGCCTGCCCCCCGGAACCAGAAGAGGGCCTGAAGCCATTCTGCGATTTTGCGGCCAGCTCCCATAAAAACGAGTTGTAAAATGGAGGTTCAGGGCACTGCAATTCACAAACCTGCAGAGTTATAAATGATAACTCTCGTCCACAAATATATTGAGGGAAGGCAAAGAAGAGGATTTGAAATCAAGGCAGAATTGCAGGAAAGAGATTTCAGGAGGTAGATTCGAATCGCATTTAAAGCACATGAAAAGCGGCAAAACGTTGACAATGATGCCCTTGGCCAAAAAGGGCGTATGCGTTTTTTCCTGAATATATTCAGGAAAAAACGCATACGCCCTTTTTGGCCAACCAAGCAACCTGGAAAGGCAAATCAGCGCTACAAAGAAGTCTCGCTTCCCATCGGTCAAAAGGGCCATGCTGAAAAAAGTGTCAAAACCAGAAATGCAGGACAGGCCATGGAGAAATGGGAGCCTTGCTACACTGATGGGCGGGATGTAAATTGCCAACAGCCACTCTGGAGAAGTGTACGGTGAGTCCTGAAACATCTAAAAAACACAGCTTAGAGAGCATAGGGCACTTCCACTCATGGGGGTATGAATTGGGAAAATGAAAAATCAGCAAGACACAAGCACCCCAAAGTTGAGGGCTGCTCTGTTGACAAGGACCTCCACTTCATTCCACCTTAAATATCCCAGGAAAGAGAAAAATGGGTAAAGAAGTTGTGGTCCTTATGTACAATGGAATATCACTCAGCCATGAAATCAATGTCATAAGGCTAGTAGCAGCATGATGAGTGGATTTAGGTACGACGATTCTAAGTGAAATAAGTCACACAGAAAAGGACACTTCTCATAAGGTATCACTGATAGAGGGAATGTAAAAACCGTTACACTTGAACTGAATTACAAAACAGAACAGAGTCACACATGCAGAAAACACACTATGGCTGCTTAACGGGAAAGGTGAGGTGGGGTGATACATAAAACAAGGGTATCAAATTAGCTCAGATACCATTCCATAAACCCAATATGTAATAGACAAGACCTACTCCTTGCTCAGAGAACTGGACTCAACACGCCCTATTCACCGCACAAGAATATATCTGACTAATAATAATCGTAAAACCTATGTATTGATATCTCTCTGTTAGTGTGTCAAGTGGGTGTAAAGCGGCATAAACACAGCAGTGAAAAGCAGCTAAACCCCATTATAAAAATAAATTACTTTGAAACACCCATGAAACAAAGACAGTGAAAGAGAGAGAAATTCTTACACAATGCGTTCAGGGGCTGTGATGCAACCTGGATTGACCATATCTAGACTCACAGCTGGATCAGACATAAGGGTGGACACTCTTGGGGCTGAGAGGTTTGGTGAGGTTGGGTGAGCAAACGCAGACCCTTTAAAGTAATACTGCATGATACCCATCGCATGGGTCCCAAATCTCCAGGTTCAAGGGCATCTTCCTACATCAAAAACATGCATGAGAAACCCAGAAGATGGTACACAGTGTGATGGGGAAAGGTTTCTAAAACGCACCTCATTTCTCATCGCCTTGTGCCCGGGTTCGCCATTCCAGCCGCTTTACTAGCAAGCTCCCTAGTTGGAGCATCAGCACCTTTAACCTCCTGTTCCGTACAGGTTGCAATTTGTCCTGAGGATAAACGGGAAGACGTGGAACCAACGAGAGACTAGCTCTTGGTGTTGGGACAGGCACAGGTCACTCTATTTTCCCATCAGGAAGAAGAATTAACCACAGGCTCAGCCTGCCCCCCGGAACCAGAACAGGGCCTGAAGCCATTCTGCGATTTTGCCGCCAGCTCCCATAAAAACGAGTTGTAAAATGGAGGTTCAGGGCACTGCAATTCACAAACCTGCAGAGTTATAAATGATAACTCTCGTCCACAAATATATTGAGGGAAGGCAAAGAAGAGGATTTGAAATCAAGGCAGAATTGCAGGAAAGAGATTTCAGGAGGTAGATTCGAATCGCCTTTAAAGCACATGAAAAGCGGCAAAACGTTGACAATGATGCCCTTGGCCAAAAAGGGCGTATGCGTTTTTTCCTGAATATATTCAGGAAAAAACCCATACGCCCTTTTTGGCCAACCAAGCAACCTGGAAAGGCAAATGAGCGCTACAAACAAGTCTCGCTTCCCATCGGTCAAAAGGGCCATGCTGAAAAAAGTGTCAAAACCAGAAATGCAGGACAGGCCATGGAGAAATGGGAGCCTTGCTACACTGATGGGCGGGATGTAAATTGCCAACAGCCACTCTGGAGAAGTGTACGGTGAGTCCTGAAACATCTGAAAAACACAGCTTAGAGAGCATAGGGCACTTCCAGTCATGGGGGTATGAATTGGGAAAATGAAAAATCAGCAAGACACAAGCACCCCAAAGTTTAGGGCTGCTCTGTTGACCAGGACCTCCACTTCATTCCACCTTAAATATCCCAGGAAAGAGAAAAATGGGTAAAGAAGTTGTGGTCCTTATGTACAATGGAATATCACTCAGCCATGAAATCAATGTCATAAGGCTAGTAGCAGCATGATGAGTGGATTTAGGTACGACGATTCTAAGTGAAATAAGTCACACAGAAAAGGACACTTCTCATAAGGTATCACTGATAGAGGGAATGTAAAAACCGTTACACTTGAACTGAATTACAAAACAGAACAGAGTCACACATGCAGAAAACACACTATGGCTGCTTAACGGGAAAGGTGAGGTGGGGTGATACATAAAACAAGGGTATCAAATTAGCTCAGATACCGTTCCATAAACCCAATATGTAATAGACAAGACCTACTCCTTGCTCAGAGAAGTGGACTCAACACGCCCTATTCACCGCACAAGAATATATCTGACTAATAATAATCGTAAAACCTATGTATTGATATCTCTCTGTTAGTGTGTCAAGTGGGTGTAAAGCGGCATAAACACAGCAGTGAAAAGCAGCTAAACCCCATTATAAAAATAAATTACTTTGAAACACCCATGAAACAAAGACAGTGAAAGAGAGAGAAATTCTTACACAATGCGTTCAGGGGCTGTGATGCAACCTGGATTGACCATATCTAGACGCACAGCTGGATGAGACATAAGGGTGGACACTCTTGGGGCTGAGAGGTTTGGTGAGGTTGGGTGAGCAAACGCAGACCCTTTAAAGTAATACTGCATGATACCCATCGCATGGGTCCCAAATCTTCAGGTTCAAGGGCATCTTCCTACATCAAAAACATGCATGAGAAACCCAGAAGATGGTACACCGTGTGATGGGGAAAGGTTTCTAAAACGCACCTCATTTCTCATCGCCTTGTGCCCGGGTTCGCCATTCCAGCCGCTTTACTAGCAAGCTCCCTACTTGGAGCATCAGCACCTTTAACCTCCTGTTCCGTACAGGTTGCAATTTGTCCTGAGGATAAACGGGAAGACGTGGAACCAACGAGAGACTAGCTCTTGGTGTTGGGACAGGCACAGGTCACTCTATTTTCCCATCAGAAAGAAGAATTAACCACAGGCTCAGCCTGCCCCCCGGAACCAGAACAGGGCCTGAAGCCATTCTGCTATTTTGCCGCCAGCTCCCATAAAAACGAGTTGTAAAATGGAGGTTCAGGGCACTGCAATTCACAAACCTGCAGAGTTATAAATGATAACTCTCGTCCACAAATATATTGAGGGAAGGCAAAGAAGAGGATTTGAAATCAAGGCAGAATTGCAGGAAAGAGATTTCAGGAGGTAGATTCGAATCGCCTTTAAAGCACATGAAAAGCGGCAAAACGTTGACAATGATGCCCTTGGCCAAAAAGGGCGTATGCGTTTTTTCCTGAATATATTCAGGAAAAAACGCATACGCCCTTTTTGGCCAACCAAGCAACCTGGAAAGGCAAATCAGCGCTACAAACAAGTCTCGCTTCCCATCGGTCAAAAGGGCCATGCTGAAAAAAGTGTCAAAACCAGAAATGCAGGACAGGCCATAGAGAAATGGGAGCCTTGCTACACTGATGGGCGGGATGTAAATTGCCAACAGCCACTCTGGAGAAGTGTACGGTGAGTCCTGAAACATCTGAAAAACACAGCTTAGAGAGCATAGGGCACTTCCACTCATGGGGGTATGAATTGGGAAAATGAAAAATCAGCAAGACACAAACACCCCAAAGTTGAGGGCTGCTCTGTTGACAAGGACCTCCACTTCATTCCACCTTAAATATCCCAGGAAAGAGAAAAATGGGTAAAGAAGTTGTGGTCCTTATGTACAATGGAATATCACTCAGCCATGAAATCAATGTCATAAGGCTAGTAGCAGCATGATGAGTGGATTTAGGTACGACGATTCTAAGTGAAATAAGTCACACAGAAAAGGACACTTCTCATAAGGTATCACTTTTAGAGGGAATGTAAAAACCGTTACACTTGAACTGAATTACAAAACAGAACAGAGTCACACATGCAGAAAACACACTATGGCTGCTTAACGGGAAAGGTGAGGTGGGGTGATACATAAAACAAGGGTATCAAATTAGCTCAGATACCGTTCCATAAACCCAATATGTAATAGACAAGACCTACTCCTTGCTCAGAGAACTGGACTCAACACGCCCTATTCACCGCACAAGATTATATCTGACTAGTAATAATCGTAAAGCCTATGTATTGATGTCTCTCTGTTAGTGTGTCAAGTAGGTGTAAAGCGGCATAAACACAGCAGTGAAAAGCAGCTAAATCCCATTATGAAAATAAATTACTTTGAAAAACCCATGAAACAAAGACAGTGAACGAGAGAGGAATTCTTACACAATGCGTTCAGGGGCTGTGATGCAACCTGGATTGACCATATCTAGACCCACAGCTGGATGAGACATAAGGGTGGACACTCTTGGGGCTGAGAGGTTTGGTGAGGTTGGGTGAGCAAACGCAGACCCTTTAAAGTAATACTGCATGGTACCCATCGCATGGGTCCCAAATCTCCAGCTTCAAGGGCATCTTCCTACATCAAAAACATGCATGAGAAACCCAGAAGATGGTACACCGTGTGATGGGGAAAGGTTTCTAAAACGCACCTCATTTCTCATCGCCTTGTGCCCGGGTTCGCCATTCCAGCCGCTTTACTAGCAAGCTCCCTACTTGGAGCATCAGCACCTTTAACCTCCTGTTCCGTACAGGTTGCAATTTGTCCTGAGGATAAACGGGAAGACGTGGAACCAACGAGAGACTAGCTCTTGGTGTTGGGACAGGCACAGGTCACTCTATTTTCCCATCAGAAAGAAGAATTAACCACAGGCTCAGCCTGCCCGCCGGAACCAGAACAGGGCCTGAAGCCATTCTGCGATTTTGCGGCCAGCTCCCATAAAAATGAGTTGTAAAATGGAGGTTCAGGGCACTGCAATTCACAAACCTGCAGTTATAAATGATAACTATCGTCCACAAATATATTGAGGGAAGGCAACGAAGAGGATTTGAAATCAAGGCAGAATTGCAGGAAACAGATTTCAGGAAGTAGATTCGAATCGCATTTAAAGCACATGAAAAGCGGCAAAACGTTGACAATGATGCCCTTGGCCAAAAAGGGCGTATGCGTTTTTTCCTGAATATATTCAGGAAAAAACGCATACGCCCTTTTTGGCCAACCAAGCAACCTGGAAAGGCAAATCAGCGCTACAAAGAAGTCTCGCTTCTCATCGGTCAAAAGGGCCATGCTGAAAAAAGTGTCAAAACCAGAAATGCAGGACAGGCCATGGAGAAATGGGAGCCTTGCTACACTGATGGGCGGGATGTAAATTGCCAACAGCCACTCTGGAGAAGTGTACGGTGAGTCCTGAAACATCTGAAAAACACAGCTTAGAGAGCCTAGGGCACTTCCACTCATGGGGGTATGAATTGGGAAAATGAAAAATCAGCAAGACACAAGCACCCCAAAGTTTAGGGCTGCTCTGTTGACAAGGACCTCCACTTCATTCCACCTTAAATATCCCAGGAAAGAGAAAAATGGGTAAAGAAGTTGTGTTCCTTATGTACAATGGAATATCACTCAGCCATGAAATCAATGTCATAAGGCTAGTAGCAGCATGATGAGTTGATTAAGGTACGACGATACTAAGTGAAATAAGTCACACAGAAAAGGACACTTCTCATAAGGTATCACTGATAGAGGGAATGTAAAAACCGTTACACTTGAACTGAATTACAAAACAGAACAGAGTCACACATGCAGAAAACACACTATGGCTGCTTAACGGGAAAGGTGAGGTGGGGTGATACATAAAACAAGGGTTTCAAATTAGCTCAGATACCGTTCCATAAACCCAATATGTAATAGACATGACCTACTCCTTGCTCAGAGAACTGGACTCAACACGCCCTATTCACCGCACAAGAATATATCTGACTAGTAATAATCGTAAAGCCTATGTATTGATATCTCTCTGTTAGTGTGTCAAGTGGGTGTAAAGCGGCATAAACACAGCAGTGAAAAGCAGCTAAATCCCATTATGAAAATAAATTACTTTGAAAAACCCATGAAACAAAGACAGTGAACGAGAGAGGAATTCTTACACAATGCATTCAGGGGCTGTGATGCAACCTGGATTGACCATATCTAGACCCACAGCTGGATGAGACATAAGGGTGGACACTCTTGGGGCTGAGAGGTTTGGTGAGGTTGGGTGAGCAAACGCAGACCCTTTAAAGTAATACGGCGTGGTACCCATCGCATGGGTCCCAAATCTCCAGCTTCAAGGGCATCTTCCTACATCAAAAACATGCATGAGAAACCCAGAAGATGGTACACCGTGTGATGGGGAAAGGTTTCTAAAACGCACCTCATTTCTCATCTACTTGTGCCCGGGTTCGCCATTCCAGCCGCTTTACTAGCAAGCTCCCTACTTGGAGCATCAGCACCTTTAACCTCCTGTTCCGTACAGGTTGCAATTTGTCCTGAGGATAAACGGGAAGACGTGGAACCAACGAGAGACTAGCTCTTGGTGTTGGGACAGGCACAGGTCACTCTATTTTCCCATCAGAAAGAAGAATTAACCACAGGCTCAGCCTGCCCGCCGGAACCAGAACAGGGCCTGAAGCCATTCTGTGATTTTGCGGCCAGCTCCCATAAAAACGAGTTGTAAAATGGAGGTTCAGGGCACTGCAATTCACAAACCTGCAGTTATAAATGATAACTCTCGTCCACAAATATATTGAGGGAAGGCAACGAAGAGGATTTGAAATCAAGGCAGAATTGCAGGAAACAGATTTCAGGAAGTAGATTCGAATCGCATTTAAAGCACATGAAAAGCGGCAAAACGTTGACAATGATGCCCTTGGCCAAAAAGGGCGTATGCGTTTTTTCCTGAATATATTCAGGAAAAAACGCATACGCCCTTTTTGGCCAACCAAGCAACCTGGAAAGGCAAATCAGCGCTACAAACAAGTCTCGCTTCCCATCGGTCAAAAGGGCCATGCTGAAAAAAGTGTCAAAACCAGAAATGCAGGACAGGCCATGGAGAAATGGGAGCCTTGCTACACTGATGGGCGGGATGTAAATTGCCAACAGCCACTCTGGAGAAGTGTACGGTGTGTCCTGAAACATCTGAAAAACACAGCTTAGAGAGCATAGGGCACTTCCACTCATGGGGGTATGAATTGGGAAAATGAAAAATCAGCAAGACACAAGCACCCCAAAGTTGAGGGCTGCTCTGTTGACAAGGACCTCCACTTCATTCCACCTTAAATATCCCAGGAAAGAGAAAAATGGGTAAAGAAGTTGTGGTCCTTATGTACAATGGAATATCACTCAGCCATGAAATCAATGTCATAAGGCTAGTAGCAGCATGATGAGTTGATTAAGGTACGACGATACTAAGTGAAATAAGTCACACAGAAAAGGACACTTCTCATAAGGTATCACTGATAGAGGGAATGTAAAAACCGTTACACTTGAACTGAATTACAAAACAGAACAGAGTCACACATGCAGAAAACACACTATGGCTGCTTAACGGGAAAGGTGAGGTGGGGTGATACATAAAACAAGGGTTTCAAATTAGCTCAGATACCGTTCCATAAACCCAATATGTAATAGACAAGACCTACTCCTTGCTCAGAGAACTGGACTCAATACGCCCTATTCACCGCACAAGAATATATCTGACTAGTAATAATCGTAAAGCCTATGTATTGATATCTCTCTGTTAGTGTGTCAAGTGGGTGTAAAGCGGCATAAACACAGCAGTGAAAAGCAGCTAAATCCCATTATGAAAATAAATTACTTTGAAAAACCCATGAAACAAAGACAGTGAACGAGAGAGGAATTCTTACACAATGCGTTCAGGGGCTGTGATGCAACCTGGATTGACCATATCTAGACCCACAGCTGGATGAGACATAAGGGTGGACACTCTTGGGGCTGAGAGGTTTGGTGAGGTTGGGTGAGCAAACGCAGACCCTTTAAAGTAATACGGCGTGGTACCCATCGCATGGGTCCCAAATCTCCAGCTTCAAGGGCATCTTCCTACATCAAAAACATGCATGAGAAACCCAGAAGATGGTACACCGTGTGATGGGGAAAGGTTTCTAAAACGCACCTCATTTCTCATCTACTTGTGCCCGGGTTCGCCATTCCAGCCGCTTTACTAGCAAGCTCCCTACTTGGAGCATCAGCACCTTTAACCTCCTGTTCCGTACAGGTTGCAATTTGTCCTGAGGATAAACGGGAAGACGTGGAACCAACGAGAGACTAGCTCTTGGTGTTGGGACAGGCACAGGTCACTCTATTTTCCCATCAGAAAGAAGAATTAACCACAGGCTCAGCCTGCCCCCCGGAACCAGAACAGGGCCTGAAGCCATTCTGTGATTTTGCGGCCAGCTCCCATAAAAACGAGTTGTAAAATGGAGGTTCAGGGCACTGCAATTCACAAACCTGCAGTTATAAATGATAACTCTCGTCCACAAATATATTGAGGGAAGGCAACGACGAGGATTTGAAATCAAGGCAGAATTGCAGGAAACAGATTTCAGGAAGTAGATTCGAATCGCATTTAAAGCACATGAAAAGCGGCAAAACGTTGACAATGATGCCCTTGGCCAAAAAGGGCGTATGCGTTTTTTCCTGAATATATTCAGGAAAAAACGCATACGCCCTTTTTGGCCAACCAAGCAACCTGGAAAGGCAAATCAGCGCTACAAACAAGTCTCGCTTCCCATCGGTCAAAAGGGCCATGCTGAAAAAAGTGTCAAAACCAGAAATGCAGGACAGGCCATGGAGAAATGGGAGCCTTGCTACACTGATGGGCGGGATGTAAATTGCCAACAGCCACTCTGGAGAAGTGTACGGTGTGTCCTGAAACATCTGAAAAACACAGCTTAGAGAGCATAGGGCACTTCCACTCATGGGGGTATAAATTGGGAAAATGAAAAATCAGCAAGACACAAGCACCCCAAAGTTGAGGGCTGCTCTGTTGACAAGGACCTCCACTTCATTCCACCTTCAATATCCCAGGAAAGAGAAAAATGGATAAAGAAGTTGTGGTCCTTATGTACAATGGAATATCACTCAGCCATGAAATCAATGTCATAAGGTTAGTAGCAGCATGATGAGTGGATTTAGGTACGACGATTCTAAGTGAAATAAGTCACACAGAAAAGGACACTTCTCATAAGGTATCACTTATAGAGGGAATGTAAAAACCGTTACACTTGAACTGAATTACAAAACAGAACAGAGTCACACATGCAGAAAACACACTATGGCTGCTTAACGGGAAAGGTGAGGTGGGGTGATACATAAAACAAGGGTATCAAATTAGCTCAGATACCGTTCCATAAACCCAATATGTAGTAGACAAGACCTACTCCTTGCTCAGAGAACTGGACTCAACACGCCCTATTCACCGCACAAGAATATATCTGACTAGTAATAATCTTGAAACCTATGTATTGATATCTCTCTGTTAGTGTGTCAAGTGGGTGTAAAGCGGCATAAACACAGCAGTGAAAAGGAGCTAAACCCCATTATAAAAATAAATTACTTTGAAACACCCATGAAACAAAGACAGTGAAAGAGAGAGAAATTCTTACACAATGCGTTCAGGGGCTGTGATGCAACCTGGATTGACCATATCTAGACTCACAGCTGGATCAGACATAAGGGTGGACACTCTTGGGGCTGAGAGGTTTGGTGAGGTTGGGTGAGCAAACGCAGACCCTTTAAAGTAATACTGCATGGTACCCATCGCATGGGTCCCAAATCTCCAGCTTCAAGGGCATCTTCCTACATCAAAAACATGCATGAGAAACCCAGAAGATGGTACACAGTGTGATGGGGAAAGGTTTCTAAAACGCACCTCATTTCTCATCGCCTTGTGCCCGGGTTCGCCATTCCAGCCGCTTTACTAGCAAGCTCCCTACTTGGAGCATCAGCACCTTTAACCTCCTGTTCCGTACAGGTTGCAATTTGTCCTGAGGATAAACGGGAAGACGTGGAACCAACGAGAGACTAGCTCTTGGTGTTGGGACAGGCACAGGTCACTCTATTTTCCCATCAGAAAGAAGAATTAACCACAGGCTCAGCCTGCCCCCCGGAACCAGAACAGGGCCTGAAGCCATTCTGCGATTTTGCGGCCAGCTCCCATAAAAACGAGTTGTAAAATGGAGGTTCAGGGCACTGCAATTCACAAACCTGCAGAGTTATAAATGATAACTCTCGTCCACAAATATATTGAGGGAAGGCAAAGAAGAGGATTTGAAATCAAGGCAGAATTGCAGGAAAGAGATTTCAGGAGGTAGATTCGAATCGCATTTAAAGCACATGAAAAGCGGCAAAACGTTGACAATGATGCCCTTGGCCAAAAAGGGCGTATGCGTTTTTTCCTGAATATATTCAGGAAAAAACGCATACGCCCTTTTTGGCCAACCAAGCAACCTGGAAAGGCAAATCAGCGCTACAAAGAAGTCTCGCTTCCCATCGGTCAAAAGGGCCATGCTGAAAAAAGTGTCAAAACCAGAAATGCAGGACAGGCCATGGAGAAATGGGAGCCTTGCTACACTGATGGGCGGGATGTAAATTGCCAACAGCCACTCTGGAGAAGTGTACGGTGAGTCCTGAAACATCTAAAAAACACAGCTTAGAGAGCATAGGGCACTTCCACTCATGGGGGTATGAATTGGGAAAATGAAAAATCAGCAAGACACAAGCACCCCAAAGTTTAGGGCTGCTCTGTTGACAAGGACCTCCACTTCATTCCACCTTAAATATCCCAGGAAAGAGAAAAATGGGTAAAGAAGTTGTGGTCCTTATGTACAATGGAATATCACTCAGCCATGAAATCAATGTCATAAGGCTAGTAGCAGCATGATGAGTGGATTTAGGTACGACGATTCTAAGTGAAATAAGTCACACAGAAAAGGACACTTCTCATAAGGTATCACTGATAGAGGGAATGTAAAAACCGTTACACTTGAACTGAATTACAAAACAGAACAGAGTCACACATGCAGAAAACACACTATGGCTGCTTAACGGGAAAGGTGAGGTGGGGTGATACATAAAACAAGGGTATCAAATTAGCTCAGATACCATTCCATAAACCCAATATGTAATAGACAAGACCTACTCCTTGCTCAGAGAACTGGACTCAACACGCCCTATTCACCGCACAAGAATATATCTGACTAATAATAATCGTAAAACCTATGTATTGATATCTCTCTGTTAGTGTGTCAAGTGGGTGTAAAGCGGCATAAACACAGCAGTGAAAAGCAGCTAAACCCCATTATAAAAATAAATTACTTTGAAACACCCATGAAACAAAGACAGTGAAAGAGAGAGAAATTCTTACACAATGCGTTCAGGGGCTGTGATGCAACCTGGATTGACCATATCTAGACCCACAGCTGGATGAGACATAAGGGTGGACACTCTTGGGGCTGAGAGGTTTGGTGAGGTTGGGTGAGCAAACGCAGACCCTTTAAAGTAATACTGCATGGTACCCATCGCATGGGTCCCAAATCTCCAGCTTCAAGGGCATCTTCCTACATCAAAACATGCATGAGAAACCCAGAAGATGGTACACAGTGTGATGGGGAAAGGTTTCTAAAACGCACCTCATTTCTCATCGCCTTGTGCCCGGGTTCGCCATTCCAGCCGCTTTACTAGCAAGCTCCCTACTTGGAGCATCAGCACCTTTAACCTCCTGTTCCGTACAGGTTGCAATTTGTCCTGAGGATAAACGGGAAGACGTGGAACCAACGAGAGACTAGCTCTTGGTGTTGGGACAGGCACAGGTCACTCTATTTTCCCATCAGAAAGAAGAATTAACCACAGGCTCAGCCTGCCTCCCGGAACCAGAACAGGGCCTGAAGCCATTCTGCGATTTTGCGGCCAGCTCCCATAAAAACGAGTTGTAAAATGGAGGTTCAGGGCACTGCAATTCACAAACCTGCAGAGTTATAAATGATAACTCTCGTCCACAAATATATTGAGGGAAGGCAAAGAAGAGGATTTGAAATCAAGGCAGAATTGCAGGAAAGAGATTTCAGGAGGTAGATTCGAATCGCATTTAAAGCACATGAAAAGCGGCAAAACGTTGACAATGATGCCCTTGGCCAAAAAGGGCGTATGCGTTTTTTCCTGAATATATTCAGGAAAAAACGCATACGCCCTTTTTGGCCAACCAAGCAACCTGGAAAGGCAAATCAGCGCTACAAACAAGTCTCGCTTCCCATCGGTCAAAAGGGCCATGCTGAAAAAAGTGTCAAAACCAGAAATGCAGGACAGGCCATGGAGAAATGGGAGCCTTGCTACACTGATGGGCGGGATGTAAATTGCCAACAGCCACTCTGGAGAAGTGTACGGTGAGTCCTGAAACATCTAAAAAACACAGCTTAGAGAGCATAGGGCACTTCCACTCATGGGGGTATGAATTGGGAAAATGAAAAATCAGCAAGACACAAGCACCCCAAAGTTGAGGGCTGCTCTGTTGACAAGGACCTCCACTTCATTCCACCTTAAATATCCCAGGAAAGAGAAAAATGGGTAAAGAAGTTGTGGTCCTTATGTACAATGGAATATCACTCAGCCATGAAATCAATGTCATAAGGCTAGTAGCAGCATGATGAGTGGATTTAGGTACGACGATTCTAAGTGAAATAAGTCACACAGAAAAGGACACTTCTCATAAGGTATCACTTTTAGAGGGAATGTAAAAACCGTTACACTTGAACTGAATTACAAAACAGAACAGAGTCACACATGCAGAAAACACACTATGGCTGCTTAACGGGAAAGGTGAGGTGGGGTGATACATAAAACAAGGGTATCAAATTAGCTCAGATACCGTTCCATAAACCCAATATGTAATAGACAAGACCTACTCCTTGCTCAGAGAACTGGACTCAACACGCCCTATTCACCGCACAAGATTATATCTGACTAGTAATAATCGTAAAGCCTATGTATTGATGTCTCTCTGTTAGTGTGTCAAGTAGGTGTAAAGCGGCATAAACACAGCAGTGAAAAGCAGCTAAATCCCATTATGAAAATAAATTACTTTGAAAAACCCATGAAACAAAGACAGTGAACGAGAGAGGAATTCTTACACAATGCGTTCAGGGGCTGTGATGCAACCTGGATTGACCATATCTAGACCCACAGCTGGATGAGACATAAGGGTGGACACTCTTGGGGCTGAGAGGTTTGGTGAGGTTGGGTGAGCAAACGCAGACCCTTTAAAGTAATACTGCATGGTACCCATCGCATGGGTCCCAAATCTCCAGCTTCAAGGGCATCTTCCTACATCAAAAACATGCATGAGAAACCCAGAAGATGGTACACCGTGTGATGGGGAAAGGTTTCTAAAACGCACCTCATTTCTCATCTCCTTGTGCCCGGGTTCGCCATTCCAGCCGCTTTACTAGCAAGCTCCCTACTTGGAGCATCAGCACCTTTAACCTCCTGTTCCGTACAGGTTGCAATTTGTCCTGAGGATAAACGGGAAGACGTGGAACCAACGAGAGACTAGCTCTTGGTGTTGGGACAGGCACAGGTCACTCTATTTTCCCATCAGAAAGAAGAATTAACCACAGGCTCAGCCTGCCCGCCGGAACCAGAACAGGGCCTGAAGCCATTCTGCGATTTTGCGGCCAGCTCCCATAAAAATGAGTTGTAAAATGGAGGTTCAGGGCACTGCAATTCACAAACCTGCAGTTATAAATGATAACTATCGTCCACAAATATATTGAGGGAAGGCAACGAAGAGGATTTGAAATCAAGGCAGAATTGCAGGAAACAGATTTCAGGAAGTAGATTCGAATCGCATTTAAAGCACATGAAAAGCGGCAAAACGTTGACAATGATGCCCTTGGCCAAAAAGGGCGTATGCGTTTTTTCCTGAATATATTCAGGAAAAAACGCATACGCCCTTTTTGGCCAACCAAGCAACCTGGAAAGGCAAATCAGCGCTACAAAGAAGTCTCGCTTCTCATCGGTCAAAAGGGCCATGCTGAAAAAAGTGTCAAAACCAGAAATGCAGGACAGGCCATGGAGAAATGGGAGCCTTGCTACACTGATGGGCGGGATGTAAATTGCCAACAGCCACTCTGGAGAAGTGTACGGTGAGTCCTGAAACATCTGAAAAACACAGCTTAGAGAGCCTAGGGCACTTCCACTCATGGGGGTATGAATTGGGAAAATGAAAAATCAGCAAGACACAAGCACCCCAAAGTTTAGGGCTGCTCTGTTGACAAGGACCTCCACTTCATTCCACCTTAAATATCCCAGGAAAGAGAAAAATGGGTAAAGAAGTTGTGTTCCTTATGTACAATGGAATATCACTCAGCCATGAAATCAATGTCATAAGGCTAGTAGCAGCATGATGAGTTGATTAAGGTACGACGATACTAAGTGAAATAAGTCACACAGAAAAGGACACTTCTCATAAGGTATCACTGATAGAGGGAATGTAAAAACCGTTACACTTGAACTGAATTACAAAACAGAACAGAGTCACACATGCAGAAAACACACTATGGCTGCTTAACGGGAAAGGTGAGGTGGGGTGATACATAAAACAAGGGTTTCAAATTAGCTCAGATACCGTTCCATAAACCCAATATGTAATAGACAAGACCTACTCCTTGCTCAGAGAACTGGACTCAACACGCCCTATTCACCGCACAAGAATATATCTGACTAGTAATAATCGTAAAGCCTATGTATTGATATCTCTCTGTTAGTGTGTCAAGTGGGTGTAAAGCGGCATAAACACAGCAGTGAAAAGCAGCTAAATCCCATTATGAAAATAAATTACTTTGAAAAACCCATGAAACAAAGACAGTGAACGAGAGAGGAATTCTTACACAATGCATTCAGGGGCTGTGATGCAACCTGGATTGACCATATCTAGACCCACAGCTGGATGAGACATAAGGGTGGACACTCTTGGGGCTGAGAGGTTTGGTGAGGTTGGGTGAGCAAACGCAGACCCTTTAAAGTAATACGGCGTGGTACCCATCGCATGGGTCCCAAATCTCCAGCTTCAAGGGCATCTTCCTACATCAAAAACATGCATGAGAAACCCAGAAGATGGTACACCGTGTGATGGGGAAAGGTTTCTAAAACGCACCTCATTTCTCATCTACTTGTGCCCGGGTTCGCCATTCCAGCCGCTTTACTAGCAAGCTCCCTACTTGGAGCATCAGCACCTTTAACCTCCTGTTCCGTACAGGTTGCAATTTGTCCTGAGGATAAACGGGAAGACGTGGAACCAACGAGAGACTAGCTCTTGGTGTTGGGACAGGCACAGGTCACTCTATTTTCCCATCAGAAAGAAGAATTAACCACAGGCTCAGCCTGCCCCCCGGAACCAGAACAGGGCCTGAAGCCATTCTGTGATTTTGCGGCCAGCTCCCATAAAAACGAGTTGTAAAATGGAGGTTCAGGGCACTGCAATTCACAAACCTGCAGTTATAAATGATAACTCTCGTCCACAAATATATTGAGGGAAGGCAACGAAGAGGATTTGAAATCAAGGCAGAATTGCAGGAAACAGATTTCAGGAAGTAGATTCGAATCGCATTTAAAGCACATGAAAAGCGGCAAAACGTTGACAATGATGCCCTTGGCCAAAAAGGGCGTATGCGTTTTTTCCTGAATATATTCAGGAAAAAACGCATACGCCCTTTTTGGCCAACCAAGCAACCTGGAAAGGCAAATCAGCGCTACAAACAAGTCTCGCTTCCCATCGGTCAAAAGGGCCATGCTGAAAAAAGTGTCAAAACCAGAAATGCAGGACAGGCCATGGAGAAATGGGAGCCTTGCTACACTGATGGGCGGGATGTAAATTGCCAACAGCCACTCTGGAGAAGTGTACGGTGTGTCCTGAAACATCTGAAAAACACAGCTTAGAGAGCATAGGGCACTTCCACTCATGGGGGTATGAATTGGGAAAATGAAAAATCAGCAAGACACAAGCACCCCAAAGTTGAGGGCTGCTCTGTTGACAAGGACCTCCACTTCATTCCACCTTAAATATCCCAGGAAAGAGAAAAATGGGTAAAGAAGTTGTGGTCCTTATGTACAATGGAATATCACTCAGCCATGAAATCAATGTCATAAGGCTAGTAGCAGCATGATGAGTTGATTAAGGTACGACGATACTAAGTGAAATAAGTCACACAGAAAAGGACACTTCTCATAAGGTATCACTGATAGAGGGAATGTAAAAACCGTTACACTTGAACTGAATTACAAAACAGAACAGAGTCACACATGCAGAAAACACACTATGGCTGCTTAACGGGAAAGGTGAGGTGGGGTGATACATAAAACAAGGGTTTCAAATTAGCTCAGATACCGTTCCATAAACCCAATATGTAATAGACAAGACCTACTCCTTGCTCAGAGAACTGGACTCAACACGCCCTATTCACCGCACAAGAATATATCTGACTAGTAATAATCGTAAAGCCTATGTATTGATATCTCTCTGTTAGTGTGTCAAGTGGGTGTAAAGCGGCATAAACACAGCAGTGAAAAGCAGCTAAATCCCATTATGAAAATAAATTACTTTGAAAAACCCATGAAACAAAGACAGTGAACGAGAGAGGAATTCTTACACAATGCGTTCAGGGGCTGTGATGCAACCTGGATTGACCATATCTAGACCCACAGCTGGATGAGACATAAGGGTGGACACTCTTGGGGCTGAGAGGTTTGGTGAGGTTGGGTGAGCAAACGCAGACCCTTTAAAGTAATACGGCGTGGTACCCATCGCATGGGTCCCAAATCTCCAGCTTCAAGGGCATCTTCCTACATCAAAAACATGCATGAGAAACCCAGAAGATGGTACACCGTGTGATGGGGAAAGGTTTCTAAAACGCACCTCATTTCTCATCTACTTGTGCCCGGGTTCGCCATTCCAGCCGCTTTACTAGCAAGCTCCCTACTTGGAGCATCAGCACCTTTAACCTCCTGTTCCGTACAGGTTGCAATTTGTCCTGAGGATAAACGGGAAGACGTGGAACCAACGAGAGACTAGCTCTTGGTGTTGGGACAGGCACAGGTCACTCTATTTTCCCATCAGAAAGAAGAATTAACCACAGGCTCAGCCTGCCCCCCGGAACCAGAACAGGGCCTGAAGCCATTCTGTGATTTTGCGGCCAGCTCCCATAAAAACGAGTTGTAAAATGGAGGTTCAGGGCACTGCAATTCACAAACCTGCAGTTATAAATGATAACTCTCGTCCACAAATATATTGAGGGAAGGCAACGAAGAGGATTTGAAATCAAGGCAGAATTGCAGGAAACAGATTTCAGGAAGTAGATTCGAATCGCATTTAAAGCACATGAAAAGCGGCAAAACGTTGACAATGATGCCCTTGGCCAAAAAGGGCGTATGCGTTTTTTCCTGAATATATTCAGGAAAAAACGCATACGCCCTTTTTGGCCAACCAAGCAACCTGGAAAGGCAAATCAGCGCTACAAACAAGTCTCGCTTCCCATCGGTCAAAAGGGCCATGCTGAAAAAAGTGTCAAAACCAGAAATGCAGGACAGGCCATGGAGAAATGGGAGCCTTGCTACACTGATGGGCGGGATGTAAATTGCCAACAGCCACTCTGGAGAAGTGTACGGTGTGTCCTGAAACATCTGAAAAACACAGCTTAGAGAGCATAGGGCACTTCCACTCATGGGGGTATAAATTGGGAAAATGAAAAATCAGCAAGACACAAGCACCCCAAAGTTGAGGGCTGCTCTGTTGACAAGGACCTCCACTTCATTCCACCTTCAATATCCCAGGAAAGAGAAAAATGGATAAAGAAGTTGTGGTCCTTATGTACAATGGAATATCACTCAGCCATGAAATCAATGTCATAAGGTTAGTAGCAGCATGATGAGTGGATTTAGGTACGACGATTCTAAGTGAAATAAGTCACACAGAAAAGGACACTTCTCATAAGGTATCACTTATAGAGGGAATGTAAAAACCGTTACACTTGAACTGAATTACAAAACAGAACAGAGTCACACATGCAGAAAACACACTATGGCTGCTTAACGGGAAAGGTGAGGTGGGGTGATACATAAAACAAGGGTATCAAATTAGCTCAGATACCGTTCCATAAACCCAATATGTAGTAGACAAGACCTACTCCTTGCTCAGAGAACTGGACTCAACACGCCCTATTCACCGCACAAGAATATATCTGACTAGTAATAATCTTGAAACCTATGTATTGATATCTCTCTGTTAGTGTGTCAAGTGGGTGTAAAGCGGCATAAACACAGCAGTGAAAAGGAGCTAAACCCCATTATAAAAATAAATTACTTTGAAACACCCATGAAACAAAGACAGTGAAAGAGAGAGAAATTCTTACACAATGCGTTCAGGGGCTGTGATGCAACCTGGATTGACCATATCTAGACTCACAGCTGGATCAGACATAAGGGTGGACACTCTTGGGGCTGAGAGGTTTGGTGAGGTTGGGTGAGCAAACGCAGACCCTTTAAAGTAATACTGCATGGTACCCATCGCATGGGTCCCAAATCTCCAGCTTCAAGGGCATCTTCCTACATCAAAAACATGCATGAGAAACCCAGAAGATGGTACACAGTGTGATGGGGAAAGGTTTCTAAAACGCACCTCATTTCTCATCGCCTTGTGCCCGGGTTCGCCATTCCAGCCGCTTTACTAGCAAGCTCCCTACTTGGAGCATCAGCACCTTTAACCTCCTGTTCCGTACAGGTTGCAATTTGTCCTGAGGATAAACGGGAAGACGTGGAACCAACGAGAGACTAGCTCTTGGTGTTGGGACAGGCACAGGTCACTCTATTTTCCCATCAGAAAGAAGAATTAACCACAGGCTCAGCCTGCCCCCCGGAACCAGAACAGGGCCTGAAGCCATTCTGCGATTTTGCGGCCAGCTCCCATAAAAACGAGTTGTAAAATGGAGGTTCAGGGCACTGCAATTCACAAACCTGCAGAGTTATAAATGATAACTCTCGTCCACAAATATATTGAGGGAAGGCAAAGAAGAGGATTTGAAATCAAGGCAGAATTGCAGGAAAGAGATTTCAGGAGGTAGATTCGAATCGCATTTAAAGCACATGAAAAGCGGCAAAACGTTGACAATGATGCCCTTGGCCAAAAAGGGCGTATGCGTTTTTTCCTGAATATATTCAGGAAAAAACGCATACGCCCTTTTTGGCCAACCAAGCAACCTGGAAAGGCAAATCAGCGCTACAAAGAAGTCTCGCTTCCCATCGGTCAAAAGGGCCATGCTGAAAAAAGTGTCAAAACCAGAAATGCAGGACAGGCCATGGAGAAATGGGAGCCTTGCTACACTGATGGGCGGGATGTAAATTGCCAACAGCCACTCTGGAGAAGTGTACGGTGAGTCCTGAAACATCTAAAAAACACAGCTTAGAGAGCATAGGGCACTTCCACTCATGGGGGTATGAATTGGGAAAATGAAAAATCAGCAAGACACAAGCACCCCAAAGTTTAGGGCTGCTCTGTTGACAAGGACCTCCACTTCATTCCACCTTAAATATCCCAGGAAAGAGAAAAATGGGTAAAGAAGTTGTGGTCCTTATGTACAATGGAATATCACTCAGCCATGAAATCAATGTCATAAGGCTAGTAGCAGCATGATGAGTGGATTTAGGTACGACGATTCTAAGTGAAATAAGTCACACAGAAAAGGACACTTCTCATAAGGTATCACTGATAGAGGGAATGTAAAAACCGTTACACTTGAACTGAATTACAAAACAGAACAGAGTCACACATGCAGAAAACACACTATGGCTGCTTAACGGGAAAGGTGAGGTGGGGTGATACATAAAACAAGGGTATCAAATTAGCTCAGATACCGTTCCATAAACCCAATATGTAATAGACAAGACCTACTCCTTGCTCAGAGAACTGGACTCAACACGCCCTATTCACCGCACAAGAATATATCTGACTAATAATAATCGTAAAACCTATGTATTGATATCTCTCTGTTAGTGTGTCAAGTGGGTGTAAAGCGGCATAAACACAGCAGTGAAAAGCAGCTAAACCCCATTATAAAAATAAATTACTTTGAAACACCCATGAAACAAAGACAGTGAAAGAGAGAGAAATTCTTACACAATGCGTTCAGGGGCTGTGATGCAACCTGGATTGACCATATCTAGACCCACAGCTGGATGAGACATAAGGGTGGACACTCTTGGGGCTGAGAGGTTTGGTGAGGTTGGGTGAGCAAACGCAGACCCTTTAAAGGAATACTGCGTGGTACCCATCGCATGGGTCCCACATCTCCAGGTCCAAGGGCATCTTCCTACATCAAAAACATGCATGAGAAACCCAGAAGATGGTACACCGTGTGATGGGGAAAGGTTTCTAAAACGCACCTCATTTCTCATCGCCTTGTGCCCGGGTTCGCCATTCCAGCCGCTTTACTAGCAAGCTCCCTACTTGGAGCATCAGCACCTTTAACCTCCTGTTCCGTACAGGTTGCAATTTGTCCTGAGGATAAACGGGAAGACGTGGAACCAACGAGAGACTAGCTCTTGGTGTTGGGACAGGCACAGGTCACTCTATTTTCCCATCAGAAAGAAGAATTAACCACAGGCTCAGCCTGCCCCCCGGAACCAGAACAGGGCCTGAAGCCATTCTGCGATTTTGCGGCCAGCTCCCATAAAAACGAGTTGTAAAATGGAGGTTCAGGGCACTGCAATTCACAAACCTGCAGTTATAAATGATAACTCTCGTCCACAAATATATTGAGGGAAGGCAACGAAGAGGATTTGAAATCAAGGCAGAATTGCAGGAAAGAGATTTCAGGAGGTAGATTCGAATCGCATTTAAAGCACATGAAAAGCGGCAAAACGTTGACAATGATGCCCTTGGCCAAAAAGGGCGTATGCGTTTTTTCCTGAATATATTCAGGAAAAAAAGCATACGCCCTTTTTGGCCAACCAAGCAACCTGGAAAGGCAAATCAGCGCTACAAACAAGTCTCGCTTCCCATCGGTCAAAAGGGCCATGCTGAAAAAAGTGTCAAAACCAGAAATGCAGGACAGGCCATGGAGAAATGGGAGCCTTGCTACACTGATGGGCGGGATGTAAATTGCCAAGAGCCACTCTGGAGAAGTGTCCGGTGAGTCCTGAAACATCTGAAAAACACAGCTTAGAGAGCATAGGGCACTTCCACTCATGGGGGTATAAATTGGGAAAATTAAAAATCAGCAAGACACAAGCACCCCAAAGTTGAGGGCTGCTCTGTTGACAAGGACCTCCACTTCATTCCACCTTCAATATCCCAGGAAAGAGAAAAATGGATAAAGAAGTTGTGGTCCTTATGTACAATGGAATATCACTCAGCCATGAAATCAATGTCATAAGGCTAGTAGCAGCATGATGAGTGGATTAAGGTACGACGATTCTAAGTGAAATAAGTCACACAGAAAAGGACACTTCTCATAAGGTATCACTGATAGAGGGAATGTAAAAACCGTTACACTTGAACTGAATTACAAAACAGAACAGAGTCACACATGCAGAAAACACACTATGGCTGCTTAACGGGAAAGGTGAGGTGGGGTGATACATAAAACAAGGGTTTCAAATTAGCTCAGATACCGTTCCATAAACCCAATATGTAATAGACAAGACCTACTCCTTGCTCAGAGAACTGGACTCAACACGCCCTATTCACCGCACAAGAATATATCTGACTAGTAATAATCGTAAAGCCTATGTATTGATATCTCTCTGTTAGTGTGTCAAGTGGGTGTAAAGCGGCATAAACACAGCAGTGAAAAGCAGCTAAATCCCATTATGAAAATAAATTACTTTGAAAAACCCATGAAACAAAGACAGTGAACGAGAGAGGAATTCTTACACAATGCGTTCAGGGGCTGTGATGCAACCTGGATTGACCATATCTAGACCCACAGCTGGATGAGACATAAGGGTGGACACTCTTGGGGCTGAGAGGTTTGGTGAGGTTGGGTGAGCAAACGCAGACCCTTTAAAGTAATACTGCATGGTACCCATCGCATGGGTCCCAAATCTCCAGCTTCAAGGGCATCTTCCTACATCAAAAACATGCATGAGAAACCCAGAAGATGGTACACCGTGTGATGGGGAAAGGTTTCTAAAACGCACCTCATTTCTCATCTCCTTGTGCCCGGGTTCGCCATTCCAGCCGCTTTACTAGCAAGCTCCCTACTTGGAGCATCAGCACCTTTAACCTCCTGTTCCGTACAGGTTGCAATTTGTCCTGAGGATAAACGGGAAGACGTGGAACCAACGAGAGACTAGCTCTTGGTGTTGGGACAGGCACAGGTCACTCTATTTTCCCATCAGGAAGAAGAATTAACCACAGGCTCAGCCTGCCCCCCGGAATCAGAACAGGGCCTGAAGCCATTCTGTGATTTTGCGGCCAGCTCCCATAAAAACGAGTTGTAAAATGGAGGTTCAGGGCACTGCAATTCACAAACCTGCAGTTATAAATGATAACTATCGTCCACAAATATATTGAGGGAAGGCAACGAAGAGGATTTGAAATCAAGGCAGAATTGCAGGAAACAGATTTCAGGAAGTAGATTCGAATCGCATTTAAAGCACATGAAAAGCGGCAAAACGTTGACAATGATGCCCTTGGCCAAAAAGGGCGTATGCGTTTTTTCCTGAATATATTCAGGAAAAAACGCATACGCCCTTTTTGGCCAACCAAGCAACCTGGAAAGGCAAATCAGCGCTACAAACAAGTCTCGCTTCCCATCGGTCAAAAGGGCCATGCTGAAAAAAGTGTCAAAACCAGAAATGCAGGACAGGCCATGGAGAAATGGGAGCCTTGCTACACTGATGGGCGGGATGTAAATTGCCAACAGCCACTCTGGAGAAGTGTACGGTGAGTCCTGAAACATCTGAAAAACACAGCTTAGAGAGCATAGGGCACTTCCACTCATGGGGGTATGAATTGGGAAAATGAAAAATCAGCAAGACACAAGCACCCCAAAGTTGAGGGCTGCTCTGTTGACAAGGACCTGAACTTCATTCCACCTTAAATATCCCAGGAAAGAGAAAAATGGGTAAAGAAGTTGTGGTCCTTATGTACAATGGAATATCACTCAGCCATGAAATCAATGTCATAAGGCTAGTAGCAGCATGATGAGTGGATTTAGGTACGACGATTCTAAGTGAAATAAGTCACACAGAAAAGGACACTTCTCATAAGGTATCACTGATAGAGGGAATGTAAAAACCGTTACACTTGAACTGAATTACAAAACAGAACAGAGTCACACATGCAGAAAACACACTATGGCTGCTTAACGGGAAAGGTGAGGTGGGGTGATACGTAAAACAAGGGTATCAAATTAGCTCAGATACCGTTCCATAAACCCAATATGTAATAGACAAGACCTACTCCTTGCTCAGAGAACTGGACTCAACACGCCCTATTCACCGCACAAGATTATATCTGACTAGTAATAATCGTAAAGCCTATGTATTGATATCTCTCTGTTAGTGTGTCAAGTGGGTGTAAAGTGGCATAAACACAGCAGTGAAAAGCAGCTAAATCCCATTATGAAAATAAATTACTTTGAAAAACCCATGAAACAAAGACAGTGAACGAGAGAGGAATTCTTACACAATGCGTTCAGGGGCTGTGATGCAACCTGGATTGACCATATCTAGACCCACAGCTGGATGAGACATAAGGGTGGACACTCTTGGGGCTGAGAGGTTTGGTGAGGTTGGGTGAGCAAACGCAGACCCTTTAAAGTAATACTGCATGGTACCCATCGCATGGGTCCCAAATCTCCAGCTTCAAGGGCATCTTCCTACATCAAAACATGCATGAGAAACCCAGAAGATGGTACACAGTGTGATGGGGAAAGGTTTCTAAAATGCACCTCATTTCTCATCGCCTTGTGCCCGGGTTCGCCATTCCAGCCGCTTTACTAGCAAGCTCCCTACTTGGAGCATCAGCACCTTTAACCTCCTGTTCCGTACAGGTTGCAATTTGTCCTGAGGATAAACGGGAAGACGTGGAACCAACGAGAGACTAGCTCTTGGTGTTGGGACAGGCACAGGTCACTCTATTTTCCCATCAGAAAGAAGAATTAACCACAGGCTCAGCCTGCCCCCCGGAACCAGAACAGGGCCTGAAGCCATTCTGCGATTTTGCCGCCAGCTCCCATAAAAACGAGTTGTAAAATGGAGGTTCAGGGCACTGCAATTCACAAACCTGCAGAGTTATAAATGATAACTCTCGTCCACAAATATATTGAGGGAAGGCAAAGAAGAGGATTTGAAATCAAGGCAGAATTGCAGGAAAGAGATTTCAGGAGGTAGATTCGAATCGCCTTTAAAGCACATGAAAAGCGGCAAAACGTTGACAATGATGCCCTTGGCCAAAAAGGGCGTATGCGTTTTTTCCTGAATATATTCAGGAAAAAACGCATACGCCCTTTTTGGCCAACCAAGCAACCTGGAAAGGCAAATCAGCGCTACAAACAAGTCTCGCTTCCCATCGGTCAAAAGGGCCATGCTGAAAAAAGTGTCAAAACCAGAAATGCAGGACAGGCCATGGAGAAATGGGAGCCTTGCTACACTGATGGGCGGGATGTAAATTGCCAACAGCCACTCTGGAGAAGTGTACGGTGAGTCCTGAAACATCTGAAAAACACAGCTTAGAGAGCATAGGGCACTTCCACTCATGGGGGTATGAATTGGGAAAATGAAAAATCAGCAAGACACAAGCACCCCAAAGTTGAGGGCTGCTCTGTTGACAAGGACCTCCACTTCATTCCACCTTAAATATCCCAGGAAAGAGAAAAATGGGTAAAGAAGTTGTGGTCCTTATGTACAATGGAATATCACTCAGCCATGAAATCAATGTCATAAGGCTAGTAGCAGCATGATGAGTGGATTTAGGTACGACGATTCTAAGTGAAATAAGTCACACAGAAAAGGACACTTCTCATAAGGTATCACTTTTAGAGGGAATGTAAAAACCGTTACACTTGAACTGAATTACAAAACAGAACAGAGTCACACATGCAGAAAACACACTATGGCTGCTTAACGGGAAAGGTGAGGTGGGGTGATACATAAAACAAGGGTATCAAATTAGCTCAGATACCGTTCCATAAACCCAATATGTAATAGACAAGACCTACTCCTTGCTCAGAGAACTGGACTCAACACGCCCTATTCACCGCACAAGATTATATCTGACTAGTAATAATCGTAAAGCCTATGTATTGATGTCTCTCTGTTAGTGTGTCAAGTAGGTGTAAAGCGGCATAAACACAGCAGTGAAAAGCAGCTAAATCCCATTATGAAAATAAATTACTTTGAAAAACCCATGAAACAAAGACAGTGAACGAGAGAGGAATTCTTACACAATGCGTTCAGGGGCTGTGATGCAACCTGGATTGACCATATCTAGACCCACAGCTGGATGAGACATAAGGGTGGACACTCTTGGGGCTGAGAGGTTTGGTGAGGTTGGGTGAGCAAACGCAGACCCTTTAAAGTAATACTGCATGGTACCCATCGCATGGGTCCCAAATCTCCAGCTTCAAGGGCATCTTCCTACATCAAAAACATGCATGAGAAACCCAGAAGATGGTACACCGTGTGATGGGGAAAGGTTTCTAAAACGCACCTCATTTCTCATCTCCTTGTGCCCGGGTTCGCCATTCCAGCCGCTTTACTAGCAAGCTCCCTACTTGGAGCATCAGCACCTTTAACCTCCTGTTCCGTACAGGTTGCAATTTGTCCTGAGGATAAACGGGAAGACGTGGAACCAACGAGAGACTAGCTCTTGGTGTTGGGACAGGCACAGGTCACTCTATTTTCCCATCAGAAAGAAGAATTAACCACAGGCTCAGCCTGCCCGCCGGAACCAGAACAGGGCCTGAAGCCATTCTGCGATTTTGCGGCCAGCTCCCATAAAAATGAGTTGTAAAATGGAGGTTCAGGGCACTGCAATTCACAAACCTGCAGTTATAAATGATAACTATCGTCCACAAATATATTGAGGGAAGGCAACGAAGAGGATTTGAAATCAAGGCAGAATTGCAGGAAACAGATTTCAGGAAGTAGATTCGAATCGCATTTAAAGCACATGAAAAGCGGCAAAACGTTGACAATGATGCCCTTGGCCAAAAAGGGCGTATGCGTTTTTTCCTGAATATATTCAGGAAAAAACGCATACGCCCTTTTTGGCCAACCAAGCAACCTGGAAAGGCAAATCAGCGCTACAAAGAAGTCTCGCTTCTCATCGGTCAAAAGGGCCATGCTGAAAAAAGTGTCAAAACCAGAAATGCAGGACAGGCCATGGAGAAATGGGAGCCTTGCTACACTGATGGGCGGGATGTAAATTGCCAACAGCCACTCTGGAGAAGTGTACGGTGAGTCCTGAAACATCTGAAAAACACAGCTTAGAGAGCCTAGGGCACTTCCACTCATGGGGGTATGAATTGGGAAAATGAAAAATCAGCAAGACACAAGCACCCCAAAGTTTAGGGCTGCTCTGTTGACAAGGACCTCCACTTCATTCCACCTTAAATATCCCAGGAAAGAGAAAAATGGGTAAAGAAGTTGTGGTCCTTATGTACAATGGAATATCACTCAGCCATGAAATCAATGTCATAAGGCTAGTAGCAGCATGATGAGTTGATTAAGGTACGACGATACTAAGTGAAATAAGTCACACAGAAAAGGACACTTCTCATAAGGTATCACTGATAGAGGGAATGTAAAAACCGTTACACTTGAACTGAATTACAAAACAGAACAGAGTCACACATGCAGAAAACACACTATGGCTGCTTAACGGGAAAGGTGAGGTGGGGTGATACATAAAACAAGGGTTTCAAATTAGCTCAGATACCGTTCCATAAACCCAATATGTAATAGACAAGACCTACTCCTTGCTCAGAGAACTGGACTCAACACGCCCTATTCACCGCACAAGAATATATCTGACTAGTAATAATCGTAAAGCCTATGTATTGATATCTCTCTGTTAGTGTGTCAAGTGGGTGTAAAGCGGCATAAACACAGCAGTGAAAAGCAGCTAAATCCCATTATGAAAATAAATTACTTTGAAAAACCCATGAAACAAAGACAGTGAACGAGAGAGGAATTCTTACACAATGCATTCAGGGGCTGTGATGCAACCTGGATTGACCATATCTAGACCCACAGCTGGATGAGACATAAGGGTGGACACTCTTGGGGCTGAGAGGTTTGGTGAGGTTGGGTGAGCAAACGCAGACCCTTTAAAGTAATACGGCGTGGTACCCATCGCATGGGTCCCAAATCTCCAGCTTCAAGGGCATCTTCCTACATCAAAAACATGCATGAGAAACCCAGAAGATGGTACACCGTGTGATGGGGAAAGGTTTCTAAAACGCACCTCATTTCTCATCTACTTGTGCCCGGGTTCGCCATTCCAGCCGCTTTACTAGCAAGCTCCCTACTTGGAGCATCAGCACCTTTAACCTCCTGTTCCGTACAGGTTGCAATTTGTCCTGAGGATAAACGGGAAGACGTGGAACCAACGAGAGACTAGCTCTTGGTGTTGGGACAGGCACAGGTCACTCTATTTTCCCATCAGAAAGAAGAATTAACCACAGGCTCAGCCTGCCCCCCGGAACCAGAACAGGGCCTGAAGCCATTCTGTGATTTTGCGGCCAGCTCCCATAAAAACGAGTTGTAAAATGGAGGTTCAGGGCACTGCAATTCACAAACCTGCAGTTATAAATGATAACTCTCGTCCACAAATATATTGAGGGAAGGCAACGAAGAGGATTTGAAATCAAGGCAGAATTGCAGGAAACAGATTTCAGGAAGTAGATTCGAATCGCATTTAAAGCACATGAAAAGCGGCAAAACGTTGACAATGATGCCCTTGGCCAAAAAGGGCGTATGCGTTTTTTCCTGAATATATTCAGGAAAAAACGCATACGCCCTTTTTGGCCAACCAAGCAACCTGGAAAGGCAAATCAGCGCTACAAACAAGTCTCGCTTCCCATCGGTCAAAAGGGCCATGCTGAAAAAAGTGTCAAAACCAGAAATGCAGGACAGGCCATGGAGAAATGGGAGCCTTGCTACACTGATGGGCGGGATGTAAATTGCCAACAGCCACTCTGGAGAAGTGTACGGTGTGTCCTGAAACATCTGAAAAACACAGCTTAGAGAGCATAGGGCACTTCCACTCATGGGGGTATGAATTGGGAAAATGAAAAATCAGCAAGACACAAGCACCCCAAAGTTGAGGGCTGCTCTGTTGACAAGGACCTCCACTTCATTCCACCTTAAATATCCCAGGAAAGAGAAAAATGGGTAAAGAAGTTGTGGTCCTTATGTACAATGGAATATCACTCAGCCATGAAATCAATGTCATAAGGCTAGTAGCAGCATGATGAGTTGATTAAGGTACGACGATACTAAGTGAAATAAGTCACACAGAAAAGGACACTTCTCATAAGGTATCACTGATAGAGGGAATGTAAAAACCGTTACACTTGAACTGAATTACAAAACAGAACAGAGTCACACATGCAGAAAACACACTATGGCTGCTTAACGGGAAAGGTGAGGTGGGGTGATACATAAAACAAGGGTTTCAAATTAGCTCAGATACCGTTCCATAAACCCAATATGTAATAGACAAGACCTACTCCTTGCTCAGAGAACTGGACTCAACACGCCCTATTCACCGCACAAGAATATATCTGACTAGTAATAATCGTAAAGCCTATGTATTGATATCTCTCTGTTAGTGTGTCAAGTGGGTGTAAAGCGGCATAAACACAGCAGTGAAAAGCAGCTAAATCCCATTATGAAAATAAATTACTTTGAAAAACCCATGAAACAAAGACAGTGAACGAGAGAGGAATTCTTACACAATGCGTTCAGGGGCTGTGATGCAACCTGGATTGACCATATCTAGACCCACAGCTGGATGAGACATAAGGGTGGACACTCTTGGGGCTGAGAGGTTTGGTGAGGTTGGGTGAGCAAACGCAGACCCTTTAAAGTAATACGGCGTGGTACCCATCGCATGGGTCCCAAATCTCCAGCTTCAAGGGCATCTTCCTACATCAAAAACATGCATGAGAAACCCAGAAGATGGTACACCGTGTGATGGGGAAAGGTTTCTAAAACGCACCTCATTTCTCATCTACTTGTGCCCGGGTTCGCCATTCCAGCCGCTTTACTAGCAAGCTCCCTACTTGGAGCATCAGCACCTTTAACCTCCTGTTCCGTACAGGTTGCAATTTGTCCTGAGGATAAACGGGAAGACGTGGAACCAACGAGAGACTAGCTCTTGGTGTTGGGACAGGCACAGGTCACTCTATTTTCCCATCAGAAAGAAGAATTAACCACAGGCTCAGCCTGCCCCCCGGAACCAGAACAGGGCCTGAAGCCATTCTGTGATTTTGCGGCCAGCTCCCATAAAAACGAGTTGTAAAATGGAGGTTCAGGGCACTGCAATTCACAAACCTGCAGTTATAAATGATAACTCTCGTCCACAAATATATTGAGGGAAGGCAACGAAGAGGATTTGAAATCAAGGCAGAATTGCAGGAAACAGATTTCAGGAAGTAGATTCGAATCGCATTTAAAGCACATGAAAAGCGGCAAAACGTTGACAATGATGCCCTTGGCCAAAAAGGGCGTATGCGTTTTTTCCTGAATATATTCAGGAAAAAACGCATACGCCCTTTTTGGCCAACCAAGCAACCTGGAAAGGCAAATCAGCGCTACAAACAAGTCTCGCTTCCCATCGGTCAAAAGGGCCATGCTGAAAAAAGTGTCAAAACCAGAAATGCAGGACAGGCCATGGAGAAATGGGAGCCTTGCTACACTGATGGGCGGGATGTAAATTGCCAACAGCCACTCTGGAGAAGTGTACGGTGTGTCCTGAAACATCTGAAAAACACAGCTTAGAGAGCATAGGGCACTTCCACTCATGGGGGTATAAATTGGGAAAATGAAAAATCAGCAAGACACAAGCACCCCAAAGTTGAGGGCTGCTCTGTTGACAAGGACCTCCACTTCATTCCACCTTCAATATCCCAGGAAAGAGAAAAATGGATAAAGAAGTTGTGGTCCTTATGTACAATGGAATATCACTCAGCCATGAAATCAATGTCATAAGGTTAGTAGCAGCATGATGAGTGGATTTAGGTACGACGATTCTAAGTGAAATAAGTCACACAGAAAAGGACACTTCTCATAAGGTATCACTTATAGAGGGAATGTAAAAACCGTTACACTTGAACTGAATTACAAAACAGAACAGAGTCACACATGCAGAAAACACACTATGGCTGCTTAACGGGAAAGGTGAGGTGGGGTGATACATAAAACAAGGGTATCAAATTAGCTCAGATACCGTTCCATAAACCCAATATGTAGTAGACAAGACCTACTCCTTGCTCAGAGAACTGGACTCAACACGCCCTATTCACCGCACAAGAATATATCTGACTAGTAATAATCTTGAAACCTATGTATTGATATCTCTCTGTTAGTGTGTCAAGTGGGTGTAAAGCGGCATAAACACAGCAGTGAAAAGGAGCTAAACCCCATTATAAAAATAAATTACTTTGAAACACCCATGAAACAAAGACAGTGAAAGAGAGAGAAATTCTTACACAATGCGTTCAGGGGCTGTGATGCAACCTGGATTGACCATATCTAGACTCACAGCTGGATCAGACATAAGGGTGGACACTCTTGGGGCTGAGAGGTTTGGTGAGGTTGGGTGAGCAAACGCAGACCCTTTAAAGTAATACTGCATGGTACCCATCGCATGGGTCCCAAATCTCCAGCTTCAAGGGCATCTTCCTACATCAAAAACATGCATGAGAAACCCAGAAGATGGTACACAGTGTGATGGGGAAAGGTTTCTAAAACGCACCTCATTTCTCATCGCCTTGTGCCCGGGTTCGCCATTCCAGCCGCTTTACTAGCAAGCTCCCTACTTGGAGCATCAGCACCTTTAACCTCCTGTTCCGTACAGGTTGCAATTTGTCCTGAGGATAAACGGGAAGACGTGGAACCAACGAGAGACTAGCTCTTGGTGTTGGGACAGGCACAGGTCACTCTATTTTCCCATCAGAAAGAAGAATTAACCACAGGCTCAGCCTGCCCCCCGGAACCAGAACAGGGCCTGAAGCCATTCTGCGATTTTGCGGCCAGCTCCCATAAAAACGAGTTGTAAAATGGAGGTTCAGGGCACTGCAATTCACAAACCTGCAGAGTTATAAATGATAACTCTCGTCCACAAATATATTGAGGGAAGGCAAAGAAGAGGATTTGAAATCAAGGCAGAATTGCAGGAAAGAGATTTCAGGAGGTAGATTCGAATCGCATTTAAAGCACATGAAAAGCGGCAAAACGTTGACAATGATGCCCTTGGCCAAAAAGGGCGTATGCGTTTTTTCCTGAATATATTCAGGAAAAAACGCATACGCCCTTTTTGGCCAACCAAGCAACCTGGAAAGGCAAATCAGCGCTACAAAGAAGTCTCGCTTCCCATCGGTCAAAAGGGCCATGCTGAAAAAAGTGTCAAAACCAGAAATGCAGGACAGGCCATGGAGAAATGGGAGCCTTGCTACACTGATGGGCGGGATGTAAATTGCCAACAGCCACTCTGGAGAAGTGTACGGTGAGTCCTGAAACATCTAAAAAACACAGCTTAGAGAGCATAGGGCACTTCCACTCATGGGGGTATGAATTGGGAAAATGAAAAATCAGCAAGACACAAGCACCCCAAAGTTTAGGGCTGCTCTGTTGACAAGGACCTCCACTTCATTCCACCTTAAATATCCCAGGAAAGAGAAAAATGGGTAAAGAAGTTGTGGTCCTTATGTACAATGGAATATCACTCAGCCATGAAATCAATGTCATAAGGCTAGTAGCAGCATGATGAGTGGATTTAGGTACGACGATTCTAAGTGAAATAAGTCACACAGAAAAGGACACTTCTCATAAGGTATCACTGATAGAGGGAATGTAAAAACCGTTACACTTGAACTGAATTACAAAACAGAACAGAGTCACACATGCAGAAAACACACTATGGCTGCTTAACGGGAAAGGTGAGGTGGGGTGATACATAAAACAAGGGTATCAAATTAGCTCAGATACCATTCCATAAACCCAATATGTAATAGACAAGACCTACTCCTTGCTCAGAGAACTGGACTCAACACGCCCTATTCACCGCACAAGAATATATCTGACTAATAATAATCGTAAAACCTATGTATTGATATCTCTCTGTTAGTGTGTCAAGTGGGTGTAAAGCGGCATAAACACAGCAGTGAAAAGCAGCTAAACCCCATTATAAAAATAAATTACTTTGAAACACCCATGAAACAAAGACAGTGAAAGAGAGAGAAATTCTTACACAATGCGTTCAGGGGCTGTGATGCAACCTGGATTGACCATATCTAGACCCACAGCTGGATGAGACATAAGGGTGGACACTCTTGGGGCTGAGAGGTTTGGTGAGGTTGGGTGAGCAAACGCAGACCCTTTAAAGTAATACTGCATGGTACCCATCGCATGGGTCCCAAATCTCCAGCTTCAAGGGCATCTTCCTACATCAAAACATGCATGAGAAACCCAGAAGATGGTACACAGTGTGATGGGGAAAGGTTTCTAAAACGCACCTCATTTCTCATCGCCTTGTGCCCGGGTTCGCCATTCCAGCCGCTTTACTAGCAAGCTCCCTACTTGGAGCATCAGCACCTTTAACCTCCTGTTCCGTACAGGTTGCAATTTGTCCTGAGGATAAACGGGAAGACGTGGAACCAACGAGAGACTAGCTCTTGGTGTTGGGACAGGCACAGGTCACTCTATTTTCCCATCAGAAAGAAGAATTAACCACAGGCTCAGCCTGCCTCCCGGAACCAGAACAGGGCCTGAAGCCATTCTGCGATTTTGCGGCCAGCTCCCATAAAAACGAGTTGTAAAATGGAGGTTCAGGGCACTGCAATTCACAAACCTGCAGAGTTATAAATGATAACTCTCGTCCACAAATATATTGAGGGAAGGCAAAGAAGAGGATTTGAAATCAAGGCAGAATTGCAGGAAAGAGATTTCAGGAGGTAGATTCGAATCGCATTTAAAGCACATGAAAAGCGGCAAAACGTTGACAATGATGCCCTTGGCCAAAAAGGGCGTATGCGTTTTTTCCTGAATATATTCAGGAAAAAACGCATACGCCCTTTTTGGCCAACCAAGCAACCTGGAAAGGCAAATCAGCGCTACAAACAAGTCTCGCTTCCCATCGGTCAAAAGGGCCATGCTGAAAAAAGTGTCAAAACCAGAAATGCAGGACAGGCCATGGAGAAATGGGAGCCTTGCTACACTGATGGGCGGGATGTAAATTGCCAACAGCCACTCTGGAGAAGTGTACGGTGAGTCCTGAAACATCTAAAAAACACAGCTTAGAGAGCATAGGGCACTTCCACTCATGGGGGTATGAATTGGGAAAATGAAAAATCAGCAAGACACAAGCACCCCAAAGTTGAGGGCTGCTCTGTTGACAAGGACCTCCACTTCATTCCACCTTAAATATCCCAGGAAAGAGAAAAATGGGTAAAGAAGTTGTGGTCCTTATGTACAATGGAATATCACTCAGCCATGAAATCAATGTCATAAGGCTAGTAGCAGCATGATGAGTGGATTTAGGTACGACGATTCTAAGTGAAATAAGTCACACAGAAAAGGACACTTCTCATAAGGTATCACTGATAGAGGGAATGTAAAAACCGTTACACTTGAACTGAATTACAAAACAGAACAGAGTCACACATGCAGAAAACACACTATGGCTGCTTAACGGGAAAGGTGAGGTGGGGTGATACGTAAAACAAGGGTATCAAATTAGCTCAGATACCGTTCCATAAACCCAATATGTAATAGACAAGACCTACTCCTTGCTCAGAGAACTGGACTCAACACGCCCTATTCACCGCACAAGATTATATCTGACTAGTAATAATCGTAAAGCCTATGTATTGATATCTCTCTGTTAGTGTGTCAAGTGGGTGTAAAGTGGCATAAACACAGCAGTGAAAAGCAGCTAAATCCCATTATGAAAATAAATTACTTTGAAAAACCCATGAAACAAAGACAGTGAACGAGAGAGGAATTCTTACACAATGCGTTCAGGGGCTGTGATGCAACCTGGATTGACCATATCTAGACCCACAGCTGGATGAGACATAAGGGTGGACACTCTTGGGGCTGAGAGGTTTGGTGAGGTTGGGTGAGCAAACGCAGACCCTTTAAAGTAATACTGCATGGTACCCATCGCATGGGTCCCAAATCTCCAGCTTCAAGGGCATCTTCCTACATCAAAACATGCATGAGAAACCCAGAAGATGGTACACAGTGTGATGGGGAAAGGTTTCTAAAATGCACCTCATTTCTCATCGCCTTGTGCCCGGGTTCGCCATTCCAGCCGCTTTACTAGCAAGCTCCCTACTTGGAGCATCAGCACCTTTAACCTCCTGTTCCGTACAGGTTGCAATTTGTCCTGAGGATAAACGGGAAGACGTGGAACCAACGAGAGACTAGCTCTTGGTGTTGGGACAGGCACAGGTCACTCTATTTTCCCATCAGAAAGAAGAATTAACCACAGGCTCAGCCTGCCCCCCGGAACCAGAACAGGGCCTGAAGCCATTCTGCGATTTTGCGGCCAGCTCCCATAAAAACGAGTTGTAAAATGGAGGTTCAGGGCACTGCAATTCACAAACCTGCAGTTATAAATGATAACTCTCGTCCACAAATATATTGAGGGAAGGCAACGAAGAGGATTTGAAATCAAGGCAGAATTGCAGGAAAGAGATTTCAGGAGGTAGATTCGAATCGCATTTAAAGCACATGAAAAGCGGCAAAACGTTGACAATGATGCCCTTGGCCAAAAAGGGCGTATGCGTTTTTTCCTGAATATATTCAGGAAAAAAAGCATACGCCCTTTTTCGCCAACCAAGCAACCTGGAAAGGCAAATCAGCGCTACAAACAAGTCTCGCTTCCCATCGGTCAAAAGGGCCATGCTGAAAAAAGTGTCAAAACCAGAAATGCAGGACAGGCCATGGAGAAATGGGAGCCTTGCTACACTGATGGGCGGGATGTAAATTGCCAAGAGCCACTCTGGAGAAGTGTCCGGTGAGTCCTGAAACATCTGAAAAACACAGCTTAGAGAGCATAGGGCACTTCCACTCATGGGGGTATAAATTGGGAAAATTAAAAATCAGCAAGACACAAGCACCCCAAAGTTGAGGGCTGCTCTGTTGACAAGGACCTCCACTTCATTCCACCTTCAATATCCCAGGAAAGAGAAAAATGGATAAAGAAGTTGTGGTCCTTATGTACAATGGAATATCACTCAGCCATGAAATCAATGTCATAAGGCTAGTAGCAGCATGATGAGTGGATTAAGGTACGACGATTCTAAGTGAAATAAGTCACACAGAAAAGGACACTTCTCATAAGGTATCACTGATAGAGGGAATGTAAAAACCGTTACACTTGAACTGAATTACAAAACAGAACAGAGTCACACATGCAGAAAACACACTATGGCTGCTTAACGGGAAAGGTGAGGTGGGGTGATACATAAAACAAGGGTTTCAAATTAGCTCAGATACCGTTCCATAAACCCAATATGTAATAGACAAGACCTACTCCTTGCTCAGAGAACTGGACTCAACACGCCCTATTCACCGCACAAGAATATATCTGACTAGTAATAATCGTAAAGCCTATGTATTGATATCTCTCTGTTAGTGTGTCAAGTGGGTGTAAAGCGGCATAAACACAGCAGTGAAAAGCAGCTAAATCCCATTATGAAAATAAATTACTTTGAAAAACCCATGAAACAAAGACAGTGAACGAGAGAGGAATTCTTACACAATGCGTTCAGGGGCTGTGATGCAACCTGGATTGACCATATCTACACCCACAGCTGGATGAGACATAAGGGTGGACACTCTTGGGGCTGAGAGGTTTGGTGAGGTTGGGTGAGCAAACGCAGACCCTTTAAAGTAATACTGCATGGTACCCATCGCATGGGTCCCAAATCTCCAGCTTCAAGGGCATCTTCCTACATCAAAAACATGCATGAGAAACCCAGAAGATGGTACACCGTGTGATGGGGAAAGGTTTCTAAAACGCACCTCATTTCTCATCTCCTTGTGCCCGGGTTCGCCATTCCAGCCGCTTTACTAGCAAGCTCCCTACTTGGAGCATCAGCACCTTTAACCTCCTGTTCCGTACAGGTTGCAATTTGTCCTGAGGATAAACGGGAAGACGTGGAACCAACGAGAGACTAGCTCTTGGTGTTGGGACAGGCACAGGTCACTCTATTTTCCCATCAGGAAGAAGAATTAACCACAGGCTCAGCCTGCCCCCCGGAATCAGAACAGGGCCTGAAGCCATTCTGTGATTTTGCGGCCAGCTCCCATAAAAACGAGTTGTAAAATGGAGGTTCAGGGCACTGCAATTCACAAACCTGCAGTTATAAATGATAACTATCGTCCACAAATATATTGAGGGAAGGCAACGAAGAGGATTTGAAATCAAGGCAGAATTGCAGGAAACAGATTTCAGGAAGTAGATTCGAATCGCATTTAAAGCACATGAAAAGCGGCAAAACGTTGACAATGATGCCCTTGGCCAAAAAGGGCGTATGCGTTTTTTCCTGAATATATTCAGGAAAAAACGCATACGCCCTTTTTGGCCAACCAAGCAACCTGGAAAGGCAAATCAGCGCTACAAACAAGTCTCGCTTCCCATCGGTCAAAAGGGCCATGCTGAAAAAAGTGTCAAAACCAGAAATGCAGGACAGGCCATGGAGAAATGGGAGCCTTGCTACACTGATGGGCGGGATGTAAATTGCCAACAGCCACTCTGGAGAAGTGTACGGTGAGTCCTGAAACATCTGAAAAACACAGCTTAGAGAGCATAGGGCACTTCCACTCATGGGGGTATGAATTGGGAAAATGAAAAATCAGCAAGACACAAGCACCCCAAAGTTGAGGGCTGCTCTGTTGACAAGGACCTGAACTTCATTCCACCTTAAATATCCCAGGAAAGAGAAAAATGGGTAAAGAAGTTGTGGTCCTTATGTACAATGGAATATCACTCAGCCATGAAATCAATGTCATAAGGCTAGTAGCAGCATGATGAGTGGATTTAGGTACGACGATTCTAAGTGAAATAAGTCACACAGAAAAGGACACTTCTCATAAGGTATCACTGATAGAGGGAATGTAAAAACCGTTACACTTGAACTGAATTACAAAACAGAACAGAGTCACACATGCAGAAAACACACTATGGCTGCTTAACGGGAAAGGTGAGGTGGGGTGATACGTAAAACAAGGGTATCAAATTAGCTCAGATACCGTTCCATAAACCCAATATGTAATAGACAAGACCTACTCCTTGCTCAGAGAACTGGACTCAACACGCCCTATTCACCACACAAGATTATATCTGACTAGTAATAATCGTAAAGCCTATGTATTGATATCTCTCTGTTAGTGTGTCAAGTGGGTGTAAAGTGGCATAAACACAGCAGTGAAAAGCAGCTAAATCCCATTATGAAAATAAATTACTTTGAAAAACCCATGAAACAAAGACAGTGAACGAGAGAGGAATTCTTACACAATGCGTTCAGGGGCTGTGATGCAACCTGGATTGACCATATCTAGACCCACAGCTGGATGAGACATAAGGGTGGACACTCTTGGGGCTGAGAGGTTTGGTGAGGTTGGGTGAGCAAACGCAGACCCTTTAAAGTAATACTGCATGGTACCCATCGCATGGGTCCCAAATCTCCAGCTTCAAGGGCATCTTCCTACATCAAAACATGCATGAGAAACCCAGAAGATGGTACACAGTGTGATGGGGAAAGGTTTCTAAAATGCACCTCATTTCTCATCGCCTTGTGCCCGGGTTCGCCATTCCAGCCGCTTTACTAGCAAGCTCCCTACTTGGAGCATCAGCACCTTTAACCTCCTGTTCCGTACAGGTTGCAATTTGTCCTGAGGATAAACGGGAAGACGTGGAACCAACGAGAGACTAGCTCTTGGTGTTGGGACAGGCACAGGTCACTCTATTTTCCCATCAGAAAGAAGAATTAACCACAGGCTCAGCCTGCCTCCCGGAACCAGAACAGGGCCTGAAGCCATTCTGCGATTTTGCGGCCAGCTCCCATAAAAACGAGTTGTAAAATGGAGGTTCAGGGCACTGCAATTCACAAACCTGCAGAGTTATAAATGATAACTCTCGTCCACAAATATATTGAGGGAAGGCAAAGAAGAGGATTTGAAATCAAGGCAGAATTGCAGGAAAGAGATTTCAGGAGGTAGATTCGAATCGCATTTAAAGCACATGAAAAGCGGCAAAACGTTGACAATGATGCCCTTGGCCAAAAAGGGCGTATGCGTTTTTTCCTGAATATATTCAGGAAAAAACGCATACGCCCTTTTTGGCCAACCAAGCAACCTGGAAAGGCAAATCAGCGCTACAAACAAGTCTCGCTTCCCATCGGTCAAAAGGGCCATGCTGAAAAAAGTGTCAAAACCAGAAATGCAGGACAGGCCATGGAGAAATGGGAGCCTTGCTACACTGATGGGCGGGATGTAAATTGCCAACAGCCACTCTGGAGAAGTGTACGGTGAGTCCTGAAACATCTAAAAAACACAGCTTAGAGAGCATAGGGCACTTCCACTCATGGGGGTATGAATTGGGAAAATGAAAAATCAGCAAGACACAAGCACCCCAAAGTTGAGGGCTGCTCTGTTGACAAGGACCTCCACTTCATTCCACCTTAAATATCCCAGGAAAGAGAAAAATGGGTAAAGAAGTTGTGGTCCTTATGTACAATGGAATATCACTCAGCCATGAAATCAATGTCATAAGGCTAGTAGCAGCATGATGAGTGGATTTAGGTACGACGATTCTAAGTGAAATAAGTCACACAGAAAAGGACACTTCTCATAAGGTATCACTGATAGAGGGAATGTAAAAACCGTTACACTTGAACTGAATTACAAAACAGAACAGAGTCACACATGCAGAAAACACACTATGGCTGCTTAACGGGAAAGGTGAGGTGGGGTGATACGTAAAACAAGGGTATCAAATTAGCTCAGATACCGTTCCATAAACCCAATATGTAATAGACAAGACCTACTCCTTGCTCAGAGAACTGGACTCAACACGCCCTATTCACCGCACAAGATTATATCTGACTAGTAATAATCGTAAAGCCTATGTATTGATATCTCTCTGTTAGTGTGTCAAGTGGGTGTAAAGTGGCATAAACACAGCAGTGAAAAGCAGCTAAATCCCATTATGAAAATAAATTACTTTGAAAAACCCATGAAACAAAGACAGTGAACGAGAGAGGAATTCTTACACAATGCATTCAGGGGCTGTGATGCAACCTGGATTGACCATATCTAGACCCACAGCTGGATGAGACATAAGGGTGGACACTCTTGGGGCTGAGAGGTTTGGTGAGGTTGGGTGAGCAAACGCAGACCCTTTAAAGTAATACGGCGTGGTACCCATCGCATGGGTCCCAAATCTCCAGCTTCAAGGGCATCTTCCTACATCAAAAACATGCATGAGAAACCCAGAAGATGGTACACCGTGTGATGGGGAAAGGTTTCTAAAACGCACCTCATTTCTCATCTACTTGTGCCCGGGTTCGCCATTCCAGCCGCTTTACTAGCAAGCTCCCTACTTGGAGCATCAGCACCTTTAACCTCCTGTTCCGTACAGGTTGCAATTTGTCCTGAGGATAAACGGGAAGACGTGGAACCAACGAGAGACTAGCTCTTGGTGTTGGGACAGGCACAGGTCACTCTATTTTCCCATCAGAAAGAAGAATTAACCACAGGCTCAGCCTGCCCCCCGGAACCAGAACAGGGCCTGAAGCCATTCTGTGATTTTGCGGCCAGCTCCCATAAAAACGAGTTGTAAAATGGAGGTTCAGGGCACTGCAATTCACAAACCTGCAGTTATAAATGATAACTCTCGTCCACAAATATATTGAGGGAAGGCAACGAAGAGGATTTGAAATCAAGGCAGAATTGCAGGAAACAGATTTCAGGAAGTAGATTCGAATCGCATTTAAAGCACATGAAAAGCGGCAAAACGTTGACAATGATGCCCTTGGCCAAAAAGGGCGTATGCGTTTTTTCCTGAATATATTCAGGAAAAAACGCATACGCCCTTTTTGGCCAACCAAGCAACCTGGAAAGGCAAATCAGCGCTACAAACAAGTCTCGCTTCCCATCGGTCAAAAGGGCCATGCTGAAAAAAGTGTCAAAACCAGAAATGCAGGACAGGCCATGGAGAAATGGGAGCCTTGCTACACTGATGGGCGGGATGTAAATTGCCAACAGCCACTCTGGAGAAGTGTACGGTGTGTCCTGAAACATCTGAAAAACACAGCTTAGAGAGCATAGGGCACTTCCACTCATGGGGGTATGAATTGGGAAAATGAAAAATCAGCAAGACACAAGCACCCCAAAGTTGAGGGCTGCTCTGTTGACAAGGACCTCCACTTCATTCCACCTTAAATATCCCAGGAAAGAGAAAAATGGGTAAAGAAGTTGTGGTCCTTATGTACAATGGAATATCACTCAGCCATGAAATCAATGTCATAAGGCTAGTAGCAGCATGATGAGTTGATTAAGGTACGACGATACTAAGTGAAATAAGTCACACAGAAAAGGACACTTCTCATAAGGTATCACTGATAGAGGGAATGTAAAAACCGTTACACTTGAACTGAATTACAAAACAGAACAGAGTCACACATGCAGAAAACACACTATGGCTGCTTAACGGGAAAGGTGAGGTGGGGTGATACATAAAACAAGGGTTTCAAATTAGCTCAGATACCGTTCCATAAACCCAATATGTAATAGACAAGACCTACTCCTTGCTCAGAGAACTGGACTCAACACGCCCTATTCACCGCACAAGAATATATCTGACTAGTAATAATCGTAAAGCCTATGTATTGATATCTCTCTGTTAGTGTGTCAAGTGGGTGTAAAGCGGCATAAACACAGCAGTGAAAAGCAGCTAAATCCCATTATGAAAATAAATTACTTTGAAAAACCCATGAAACAAAGACAGTGAACGAGAGAGGAATTCTTACACAATGCGTTCAGGGGCTGTGATGCAACCTGGATTGACCATATCTAGACCCACAGCTGGATGAGACATAAGGGTGGACACTCTTGGGGCTGAGAGGTTTGGTGAGGTTGGGTGAGCAAACGCAGACCCTTTAAAGTAATACGGCGTGGTACCCATCGCATGGGTCCCAAATCTCCAGCTTCAAGGGCATCTTCCTACATCAAAAACATGCATGAGAAACCCAGAAGATGGTACACCGTGTGATGGGGAAAGGTTTCTAAAACGCACCTCATTTCTCATCTACTTGTGCCCGGGTTCGCCATTCCAGCCGCTTTACTAGCAAGCTCCCTACTTGGAGCATCAGCACCTTTAACCTCCTGTTCCGTACAGGTTGCAATTTGTCCTGAGGATAAACGGGAAGACGTGGAACCAACGAGAGACTAGCTCTTGGTGTTGGGACAGGCACAGGTCACTCTATTTTCCCATCAGAAAGAAGAATTAACCACAGGCTCAGCCTGCCCCCCGGAACCAGAACAGGGCCTGAAGCCATTCTGTGATTTTGCGGCCAGCTCCCATAAAAACGAGTTGTAAAATGGAGGTTCAGGGCACTGCAATTCACAAACCTGCAGTTATAAATGATAACTCTCGTCCACAAATATATTGAGGGAAGGCAACGAAGAGGATTTGAAATCAAGGCAGAATTGCAGGAAACAGATTTCAGGAAGTAGATTCGAATCGCATTTAAAGCACATGAAAAGCGGCAAAACGTTGACAATGATGCCCTTGGCCAAAAAGGGCGTATGCGTTTTTTCCTGAATATATTCAGGAAAAAACGCATACGCCCTTTTTGGCCAACCAAGCAACCTGGAAAGGCAAATCAGCGCTACAAACAAGTCTCGCTTCCCATCGGTCAAAAGGGCCATGCTGAAAAAAGTGTCAAAACCAGAAATGCAGGACAGGCCATGGAGAAATGGGAGCCTTGCTACACTGATGGGCGGGATGTAAATTGCCAACAGCCACTCTGGAGAAGTGTACGGTGTGTCCTGAAACATCTGAAAAACACAGCTTAGAGAGCATAGGGCACTTCCACTCATGGGGGTATAAATTGGGAAAATGAAAAATCAGCAAGACACAAGCACCCCAAAGTTGAGGGCTGCTCTGTTGACAAGGACCTCCACTTCATTCCACCTTCAATATCCCAGGAAAGAGAAAAATGGATAAAGAAGTTGTGGTCCTTATGTACAATGGAATATCACTCAGCCATGAAATCAATGTCATAAGGTTAGTAGCAGCATGATGAGTGGATTTAGGTACGACGATTCTAAGTGAAATAAGTCACACAGAAAAGGACACTTCTCATAAGGTATCACTTATAGAGGGAATGTAAAAACCGTTACACTTGAACTGAATTACAAAACAGAACAGAGTCACACATGCAGAAAACACACTATGGCTGCTTAACGGGAAAGGTGAGGTGGGGTGATACATAAAACAAGGGTATCAAATTAGCTCAGATACCGTTCCATAAACCCAATATGTAGTAGACAAGACCTACTCCTTGCTCAGAGAACTGGACTCAACACGCCCTATTCACCGCACAAGAATATATCTGACTAGTAATAATCTTGAAACCTATGTATTGATATCTCTCTGTTAGTGTGTCAAGTGGGTGTAAAGCGGCATAAACACAGCAGTGAAAAGGAGCTAAACCCCATTATAAAAATAAATTACTTTGAAACACCCATGAAACAAAGACAGTGAAAGAGAGAGAAATTCTTACACAATGCGTTCAGGGGCTGTGATGCAACCTGGATTGACCATATCTAGACTCACAGCTGGATCAGACATAAGGGTGGACACTCTTGGGGCTGAGAGGTTTGGTGAGGTTGGGTGAGCAAACGCAGACCCTTTAAAGTAATACTGCATGGTACCCATCGCATGGGTCCCAAATCTCCAGCTTCAAGGGCATCTTCCTACATCAAAAACATGCATGAGAAACCCAGAAGATGGTACACAGTGTGATGGGGAAAGGTTTCTAAAACGCACCTCATTTCTCATCGCCTTGTGCCCGGGTTCGCCATTCCAGCCGCTTTACTAGCAAGCTCCCTACTTGGAGCATCAGCACCTTTAACCTCCTGTTCCGTACAGGTTGCAATTTGTCCTGAGGATAAACGGGAAGACGTGGAACCAACGAGAGACTAGCTCTTGGTGTTGGGACAGGCACAGGTCACTCTATTTTCCCATCAGAAAGAAGAATTAACCACAGGCTCAGCCTGCCCCCCGGAACCAGAACAGGGCCTGAAGCCATTCTGCGATTTTGCGGCCAGCTCCCATAAAAACGAGTTGTAAAATGGAGGTTCAGGGCACTGCAATTCACAAACCTGCAGAGTTATAAATGATAACTCTCGTCCACAAATATATTGAGGGAAGGCAAAGAAGAGGATTTGAAATCAAGGCAGAATTGCAGGAAAGAGATTTCAGGAGGTAGATTCGAATCGCATTTAAAGCACATGAAAAGCGGCAAAACGTTGACAATGATGCCCTTGGCCAAAAAGGGCGTATGCGTTTTTTCCTGAATATATTCAGGAAAAAACGCATACGCCCTTTTTGGCCAACCAAGCAACCTGGAAAGGCAAATCAGCGCTACAAAGAAGTCTCGCTTCCCATCGGTCAAAAGGGCCATGCTGAAAAAAGTGTCAAAACCAGAAATGCAGGACAGGCCATGGAGAAATGGGAGCCTTGCTACACTGATGGGCGGGATGTAAATTGCCAACAGCCACTCTGGAGAAGTGTACGGTGAGTCCTGAAACATCTAAAAAACACAGCTTAGAGAGCATAGGGCACTTCCACTCATGGGGGTATGAATTGGGAAAATGAAAAATCAGCAAGACACAAGCACCCCAAAGTTTAGGGCTGCTCTGTTGACAAGGACCTCCACTTCATTCCACCTTAAATATCCCAGGAAAGAGAAAAATGGGTAAAGAAGTTGTGGTCCTTATGTACAATGGAATATCACTCAGCCATGAAATCAATGTCATAAGGCTAGTAGCAGCATGATGAGTGGATTTAGGTACGACGATTCTAAGTGAAATAAGTCACACAGAAAAGGACACTTCTCATAAGGTATCACTGATAGAGGGAATGTAAAAACCGTTACACTTGAACTGAATTACAAAACAGAACAGAGTCACACATGCAGAAAACACACTATGGCTGCTTAACGGGAAAGGTGAGGTGGGGTGATACATAAAACAAGGGTATCAAATTAGCTCAGATACCATTCCATAAACCCAATATGTAATAGACAAGACCTACTCCTTGCTCAGAGAACTGGACTCAACACGCCCTATTCACCGCACAAGAATATATCTGACTAATAATAATCGTAAAACCTATGTATTGATATCTCTCTGTTAGTGTGTCAAGTGGGTGTAAAGCGGCATAAACACAGCAGTGAAAAGCAGCTAAACCCCATTATAAAAATAAATTACTTTGAAACACCCATGAAACAAAGACAGTGAAAGAGAGAGAAATTCTTACACAATGCGTTCAGGGGCTGTGATGCAACCTGGATTGACCATATCTAGACCCACAGCTGGATGAGACATAAGGGTGGACACTCTTGGGGCTGAGAGGTTTGGTGAGGTTGGGTGAGCAAACGCAGACCCTTTAAAGTAATACTGCATGGTACCCATCGCATGGGTCCCAAATCTCCAGCTTCAAGGGCATCTTCCTACATCAAAACATGCATGAGAAACCCAGAAGATGGTACACAGTGTGATGGGGAAAGGTTTCTAAAACGCACCTCATTTCTCATCGCCTTGTGCCCGGGTTCGCCATTCCAGCCGCTTTACTAGCAAGCTCCCTACTTGGAGCATCAGCACCTTTAACCTCCTGTTCCGTACAGGTTGCAATTTGTCCTGAGGATAAACGGGAAGACGTGGAACCAACGAGAGACTAGCTCTTGGTGTTGGGACAGGCACAGGTCACTCTATTTTCCCATCAGAAAGAAGAATTAACCACAGGCTCAGCCTGCCTCCCGGAACCAGAACAGGGCCTGAAGCCATTCTGCGATTTTGCGGCCAGCTCCCATAAAAACGAGTTGTAAAATGGAGGTTCAGGGCACTGCAATTCACAAACCTGCAGAGTTATAAATGATAACTCTCGTCCACAAATATATTGAGGGAAGGCAAAGAAGAGGATTTGAAATCAAGGCAGAATTGCAGGAAAGAGATTTCAGGAGGTAGATTCGAATCGCATTTAAAGCACATGAAAAGCGGCAAAACGTTGACAATGATGCCCTTGGCCAAAAAGGGCGTATGCGTTTTTTCCTGAATATATTCAGGAAAAAACGCATACGCCCTTTTTGGCCAACCAAGCAACCTGGAAAGGCAAATCAGCGCTACAAACAAGTCTCGCTTCCCATCGGTCAAAAGGGCCATGCTGAAAAAAGTGTCAAAACCAGAAATGCAGGACAGGCCATGGAGAAATGGGAGCCTTGCTACACTGATGGGCGGGATGTAAATTGCCAACAGCCACTCTGGAGAAGTGTACGGTGAGTCCTGAAACATCTAAAAAACACAGCTTAGAGAGCATAGGGCACTTCCACTCATGGGGGTATGAATTGGGAAAATGAAAAATCAGCAAGACACAAGCACCCCAAAGTTGAGGGCTGCTCTGTTGACAAGGACCTCCACTTCATTCCACCTTAAATATCCCAGGAAAGAGAAAAATGGGTAAAGAAGTTGTGGTCCTTATGTACAATGGAATATCACTCAGCCATGAAATCAATGTCATAAGGCTAGTAGCAGCATGATGAGTGGATTTAGGTACGACGATTCTAAGTGAAATAAGTCACACAGAAAAGGACACTTCTCATAAGGTATCACTGATAGAGGGAATGTAAAAACCGTTACACTTGAACTGAATTACAAAACAGAACAGAGTCACACATGCAGAAAACACACTATGGCTGCTTAACGGGAAAGGTGAGGTGGGGTGATACGTAAAACAAGGGTATCAAATTAGCTCAGATACCGTTCCATAAACCCAATATGTAATAGACAAGACCTACTCCTTGCTCAGAGAACTGGACTCAACACGCCCTATTCACCGCACAAGATTATATCTGACTAGTAATAATCGTAAAGCCTATGTATTGATATCTCTCTGTTAGTGTGTCAAGTGGGTGTAAAGTGGCATAAACACAGCAGTGAAAAGCAGCTAAATCCCATTATGAAAATAAATTACTTTGAAAAACCCATGAAACAAAGACAGTGAACGAGAGAGGAATTCTTACACAATGCGTTCAGGGGCTGTGATGCAACCTGGATTGACCATATCTAGACCCACAGCTGGATGAGACATAAGGGTGGACACTCTTGGGGCTGAGAGGTTTGGTGAGGTTGGGTGAGCAAACGCAGACCCTTTAAAGTAATACTGCATGGTACCCATCGCATGGGTCCCAAATCTCCAGCTTCAAGGGCATCTTCCTACATCAAAACATGCATGAGAAACCCAGAAGATGGTACACAGTGTGATGGGGAAAGGTTTCTAAAATGCACCTCATTTCTCATCGCCTTGTGCCCGGGTTCGCCATTCCAGCCGCTTTACTAGCAAGCTCCCTACTTGGAGCATCAGCACCTTTAACCTCCTGTTCCGTACAGGTTGCAATTTGTCCTGAGGATAAACGGGAAGACGTGGAACCAACGAGAGACTAGCTCTTGGTGTTGGGACAGGCACAGGTCACTCTATTTTCCCATCAGAAAGAAGAATTAACCACAGGCTCAGCCTGCCCCCCGGAACCAGAACAGGGCCTGAAGCCATTCTGCGATTTTGCGGCCAGCTCCCATAAAAACGAGTTGTAAAATGGAGGTTCAGGGCACTGCAATTCACAAACCTGCAGTTATAAATGATAACTCTCGTCCACAAATATATTGAGGGAAGGCAACGAAGAGGATTTGAAATCAAGGCAGAATTGCAGGAAAGAGATTTCAGGAGGTAGATTCGAATCGCATTTAAAGCACATGAAAAGCGGCAAAACGTTGACAATGATGCCCTTGGCCAAAAAGGGCGTATGCGTTTTTTCCTGAATATATTCAGGAAAAAAAGCATACGCCCTTTTTGGCCAACCAAGCAACCTGGAAAGGCAAATCAGCGCTACAAACAAGTCTCGCTTCCCATCGGTCAAAAGGGCCATGCTGAAAAAAGTGTCAAAACCAGAAATGCAGGACAGGCCATGGAGAAATGGGAGCCTTGCTACACTGATGGGCGGGATGTAAATTGCCAAGAGCCACTCTGGAGAAGTGTCCGGTGAGTCCTGAAACATCTGAAAAACACAGCTTAGAGAGCATAGGGCACTTCCACTCATGGGGGTATAAATTGGGAAAATTAAAAATCAGCAAGACACAAGCACCCCAAAGTTGAGGGCTGCTCTGTTGACAAGGACCTCCACTTCATTCCACCTTCAATATCCCAGGAAAGAGAAAAATGGATAAAGAAGTTGTGGTCCTTATGTACAATGGAATATCACTCAGCCATGAAATCAATGTCATAAGGCTAGTAGCAGCATGATGAGTGGATTAAGGTACGACGATTCTAAGTGAAATAAGTCACACAGAAAAGGACACTTCTCATAAGGTATCACTGATAGAGGGAATGTAAAAACCGTTACACTTGAACTGAATTACAAAACAGAACAGAGTCACACATGCAGAAAACACACTATGGCTGCTTAACGGGAAAGGTGAGGTGGGGTGATACATAAAACAAGGGTTTCAAATTAGCTCAGATACCGTTCCATAAACCCAATATGTAATAGACAAGACCTACTCCTTGCTCAGAGAACTGGACTCAACACGCCCTATTCACCGCACAAGAATATATCTGACTAGTAATAATCGTAAAGCCTATGTATTGATATCTCTCTGTTAGTGTGTCAAGTGGGTGTAAAGCGGCATAAACACAGCAGTGAAAAGCAGCTAAATCCCATTATGAAAATAAATTACTTTGAAAAACCCATGAAACAAAGACAGTGAACGAGAGAGGAATTCTTACACAATGCGTTCAGGGGCTGTGATGCAACCTGGATTGACCATATCTAGACCCACAGCTGGATGAGACATAAGGGTAGACACTCTTGGGGCTGAGAGGTTTGGTGAGGTTGGGTGAGCAAACGCAGACCCTTTAAAGTAATACTGCATGGTACCCATCGCATGGGTCCCAAATCTCCAGCTTCAAGGGCATCTTCCTACATCAAAAACATGCATGAGAAACCCAGAAGATGGTACACCGTGTGATGGGGAAAGGTTTCTAAAACGCACCTCATTTCTCATCTCCTTGTGCCCGGGTTCGCCATTCCAGCCGCTTTACTAGCAAGCTCCCTACTTGGAGCATCAGCACCTTTAACCTCCTGTTCCGTACAGGTTGCAATTTGTCCTGAGGATAAACGGGAAGACGTGGAACCAACGAGAGACTAGCTCTTGGTGTTGGGACAGGCACAGGTCACTCTATTTTCCCATCAGGAAGAAGAATTAACCACAGGCTCAGCCTGCCCCCCGGAATCAGTACAGGGCCTGAAGCCATTCTGTGATTTTGCGGCCAGCTCCCATAAAAACGAGTTGTAAAATGGAGGTTCAGGGCACTGCAATTCACAAACCTGCAGTTATAAATGATAACTATCGTCCACAAATATATTGAGGGAAGGCAACGAAGAGGATTTGAAATCAAGGCAGAATTGCAGGAAACAGATTTCAGGAAGTAGATTCGAATCGCATTTAAAGCACATGAAAAGCGGCAAAACGTTGACAATGATGCCCTTGGCCAAAAAGGGCGTATGCGTTTTTTCCTGAATATATTCAGGAAAAAACGCATACGCCCTTTTTGGCCAACCAAGCAACCTGGAAAGGCAAATCAGCGCTACAAACAAGTCTCGCTTCCCATCGGTCAAAAGGGCCATGCTGAAAAAAGTGTCAAAACCAGAAATGCAGGACAGGCCATGGAGAAATGGGAGCCTTGCTACACTGATGGGCGGGATGTAAATTGCCAACAGCCACTCTGGAGAAGTGTACGGTGAGTCCTGAAACATCTGAAAAACACAGCTTAGAGAGCATAGGGCACTTCCACTCATGGGGGTATGAATTGGGAAAATGAAAAATCAGCAAGACACAAGCACCCCAAAGTTGAGGGCTGCTCTGTTGACAAGGACCTGAACTTCATTCCACCTTAAATATCCCAGGAAAGAGAAAAATGGGTAAAGAAGTTGTGGTCCTTATGTACAATGGAATATCACTCAGCCATGAAATCAATGTCATAAGGCTAGTAGCAGCATGATGAGTGGATTTAGGTACGACGATTCTAAGTGAAATAAGTCACACAGAAAAGGACACTTCTCATAAGGTATCACTGATAGAGGGAATGTAAAAACCGTTACACTTGAACTGAATTACAAAACAGAACAGAGTCACACATGCAGAAAACACACTATGGCTGCTTAACGGGAAAGGTGAGGTGGGGTGATACGTAAAACAAGGGTAGCAAATTAGCTCAGATACCGTTCCATAAACCCAATATGTAATAGACAAGACCTACTCCTTGCTCAGAGAACTGGACTCAACACGCCCTATTCACCACACAAGATTATATCTGACTAGTAATAATCGTAAAGCCTATGTATTGATATCTCTCTGTTAGTGTGTCAAGTGGGTGTAAAGTGGCATAAACACAGCAGTGAAAAGCAGCTAAATCCCATTATGAAAATAAATTACTTTGAAAAACCCATGAAACAAAGACAGTGAACGAGAGAGGAATTCTTACACAATGCGTTCAGGGGCTGTGATGCAACCTGGATTGACCATATCTAGACCCACAGCTGGATGAGACATAAGGGTGGACACTCTTGGGGCTGAGAGGTTTGGTGAGGTTGGGTGAGCAAACGCAGACCCTTTAAAGTAATACTGCATGGTACCCATCGCATGGGTCCCAAATCTCCAGCTTCAAGGGCATCTTCCTACATCAAAACATGCATGAGAAACCCAGAAGATGGTACACAGTGTGATGGGGAAAGGTTTCTAAAATGCACCTCATTTCTCATCGCCTTGTGCCCGGGTTCGCCATTCCAGCCGCTTTACTAGCAAGCTCCCTACTTGGAGCATCAGCACCTTTAACCTCCTGTTCCGTACAGGTTGCAATTTGTCCTGAGGATAAACGGGAAGACGTGGAACCAACGAGAGACTAGCTCTTGGTGTTGGGACAGGCACAGGTCACTCTATTTTCCCATCAGAAAGAAGAATTAACCACAGGCTCAGCCTGCCCCCCGGAACCAGAACAGGGCCTGAAGCCATTCTGCGATTTTGCGGCCAGCTCCCATAAAAACGAGTTGTAAAATGGAGGTTCAGGGCACTGCAATTCACAAACCTGCAGAGTTATAAATGATAACTCTCGTCCACAAATATATTGAGGGAAGGCAAAGAAGAGGATTTGAAATCAAGGCAGAATTGCAGGAAAGAGATTTCAGGAGGTAGATTCGAATCGCATTTAAAGCACATGAAAAGCGGCAAAACGTTGACAATGATGCCCTTGGCCAAAAAGGGCATATGCATTTTTTCCTGAATATATTCAGGAAAAAACGCATACGCCCTTTTTGGCCAACCAAGCAACCTGGAAAGGCAAATCAGCGCTACAAACAAGTCTCGCTTCCCATCGGTCAAAAGGGCCATGCTGAAAAAAGTGTCAAAACCAGAAATGCAGGACAGGCCATGGAGAAATGGGAGCCTTGCTACACTGATGGGCGGGATGTAAATTGCCAACAGCCACTCTGGAGAAGTGTACGGTGAGTCCTGAAACATCTAAAAAACACAGCTTAGAGAGCATAGGGCACTTCCACTCATGGGGGTATGAATTGGGAAAATGAAAAATCAGCAAGACACAAGCACCCCAAAGTTGAGGGCTGCTCTGTTGACAAGGACCTCCACTTCATTCCACCTTAAATATCCCAGGAAAGAGAAAAATGGGTAAAGAAGTTGTGGTCCTTATGTACAATGGAATATCACTCAGCCATGAAATCAATGTCATAAGGCTAGTAGCAGCATGATGAGTGGATTAAGGTACGACGATTCTAAGTGAAATAAGTCACACAGAAAAGGACACTTCTCATAAGGTATCACTGATAGAGGGAATGTAAAAACCGTTACACTTGAACTGAATTACAAAACAGAACAGAGTCACACATGCAGAAAACACACTATGGCTGCTTAACGGGAAAGGTGAGGTGGGGTGATACATAAAACAAGGGTTTCAAATTAGCTCAGATACCGTTCCATAAACCCAATATGTAATAGACAAGACCTACTCCTTGCTCAGAGAACTGGACTCAACACGCGCTATTCACCGCACAAGAATATATCTGACTAGTAATAATCGTAAAGCCTATGTATTGATATCTCTCTGTTAGTGTGTCAAGTGGGTGTAAAGCGGCATAAACACAGCAGTGAAAAGCAGCTAAATCCCATTATGAAAATAAATTACTTTGAAAAACCCATGAAACAAAGACAGTGAACGAGAGAGGAATTCTTACACAATGCGTTCAGGGGCTGTGATGCAACCTGGATTGACCATATCTAGACCCACAGCTGGATGAGACATAAGGGTGGACACTCTTGGGGCTGAGAGGTTTGGTGAGGTTGGGTGAGCAAACGCAGACCCTTTAAAGTAATACTGCATGGTACCCATCGCATGGGTCCCAAATCTCCAGCTTCAAGGGCATCTTCCTACATCAAAAACATGCATGAGAAACCCAGAAGATGGTACACCGTGTGATGGGGAAAGGTTTCTAAAACGCACCTCATTTCTCATCTCCTTGTGCCCGGGTTCGCCATTCCAGCCGCTTTACTAGCAAGCTCCCTACTTGGAGCATCAGCACCTTTAACCTCCTGTTCCGTACAGGTTGCAATTTGTCCTGAGGATAAACGGGAAGACGTGGAACCAACGAGAGACTAGCTCTTGGTGTTGGGACAGGCACAGGTCACTCTATTTTCCCATCAGAAAGAAGAATTAACCACAGGCTCAGCCTGCCCCCCGGAACCAGAACAGGGCCTGAAGCCATTCTGTGATTTTGCGGCCAGCTCCCATAAAAACGAGTTGTAAAATGGAGGTTCAGGGCACTGCAATTCACAAACCTGCAGTTATAAATGATAACTCTCGTCCACAAATATATTGAGGGAAGGCAACGAAGAGGATTTGAAATCAAGGCAGAATTGCAGGAAACAGATTTCAGGAAGTAGATTCGAATCGCATTTAAAGCACATGAAAAGCGGCAAAACGTTGACAATGATGCCCTTGGCCAAAAAGGGCGTATGCGTTTTTTCCTGAATATATTCAGGAAAAAACGCATACGCCCTTTTTGGCCAACCAAGCAACCTGGAAAGGCAAATCAGCGCTACAAACAAGTCTCGCTTCCCATCGGTCAAAAGGGCCATGCTGAAAAAAGTGTCAAAACCAGAAATGCAGGACAGGCCATGGAGAAATGGGAGCCTTGCTACACTGATGGGCGGGATGTAAATTGCCAACAGCCACTCTGGAGAAGTGTACGGTGTGTCCTGAAACATCTGAAAAACACAGCTTAGAGAGCATAGGGCACTTCCACTCATGGGGGTATAAATTGGGAAAATGAAAAATCAGCAAGACACAAGCACCCCAAAGTTGAGGGCTGCTCTGTTGACAAGGACCTCCACTTCATTCCACCTTCAATATCCCAGGAAAGAGAAAAATGGATAAAGAAGTTGTGGTCCTTATGTACAATGGAATATCACTCAGCCATGAAATCAATGTCATAAGGTTAGTAGCAGCATGATGAGTGGATTTAGGTACGACGATTCTAAGTGAAATAAGTCACACAGAAAAGGACACTTCTCATAAGGTATCACTTATAGAGGGAATGTAAAAACCGTTACACTTGAACTGAATTACAAAACAGAACAGAGTCACACATGCAGAAAACACACTATGGCTGCTTAACGGGAAAGGTGAGGTGGGGTGATACATAAAACAAGGGTATCAAATTAGCTCAGATACCGTTCCATAAACCCAATATGTAGTAGACAAGACCTACTCCTTGCTCAGAGAACTGGACTCAACACGCCCTATTCACCGCACAAGAATATATCTGACTAGTAATAATCTTGAAACCTATGTATTGATATCTCTCTGTTAGTGTGTCAAGTGGGTGTAAAGCGGCATAAACACAGCAGTGAAAAGGAGCTAAACCCCATTATAAAAATAAATTACTTTGAAACACCCATGAAACAAAGACAGTGAAAGAGAGAGAAATTCTTACACAATGCGTTCAGGGGCTGTGATGCAACCTGGATTGACCATATCTAGACTCACAGCTGGATCAGACATAAGGGTGGACACTCTTGGGGCTGAGAGGTTTGGTGAGGTTGGGTGAGCAAACGCAGACCCTTTAAAGTAATACTGCATGGTACCCATCGCATGGGTCCCAAATCTCCAGCTTCAAGGGCATCTTCCTACATCAAAAACATGCATGAGAAACCCAGAAGATGGTACACAGTGTGATGGGGAAAGGTTTCTAAAACGCACCTCATTTCTCATCGCCTTGTGCCCGGGTTCGCCATTCCAGCCGCTTTACTAGCAAGCTCCCTACTTGGAGCATCAGCACCTTTAACCTCCTGTTCCGTACAGGTTGCAATTTGTCCTGAGGATAAACGGGAAGACGTGGAACCAACGAGAGACTAGCTCTTGGTGTTGGGACAGGCACAGGTCACTCTATTTTCCCATCAGAAAGAAGAATTAACCACAGGCTCAGCCTGCCCCCCGGAACCAGAACAGGGCCTGAAGCCATTCTGCGATTTTGCGGCCAGCTCCCATAAAAACGAGTTGTAAAATGGAGGTTCAGGGCACTGCAATTCACAAACCTGCAGAGTTATAAATGATAACTCTCGTCCACAAATATATTGAGGGAAGGCAAAGAAGAGGATTTGAAATCAAGGCAGAATTGCAGGAAAGAGATTTCAGGAGGTAGATTCGAATCGCATTTAAAGCACATGAAAAGCGGCAAAACGTTGACAATGATGCCCTTGGCCAAAAAGGGCGTATGCGTTTTTTCCTGAATATATTCAGGAAAAAACGCATACGCCCTTTTTGGCCAACCAAGCAACCTGGAAAGGCAAATCAGCGCTACAAAGAAGTCTCGCTTCCCATCGGTCAAAAGGGCCATGCTGAAAAAAGTGTCAAAACCAGAAATGCAGGACAGGCCATGGAGAAATGGGAGCCTTGCTACACTGATGGGCGGGATGTAAATTGCCAACAGCCACTCTGGAGAAGTGTACGGTGAGTCCTGAAACATCTAAAAAACACAGCTTAGAGAGCATAGGGCACTTCCACTCATGGGGGTATGAATTGGGAAAATGAAAAATCAGCAAGACACAAGCACCCCAAAGTTGAGGGCTGCTCTGTTGACAAGGACCTCCACTTCATTCCACCTTAAATATCCCAGGAAAGAGAAAAATGGGTAAAGAAGTTGTGGTCCTTATGTACAATGGAATATCACTCAGCCATGAAATCAATGTCATAAGGCTAGTAGCAGCATGATGAGTGGATTTAGGTACGACGATTCTAAGTGAAATAAGTCACACAGAAAAGGACACTTCTCATAAGGTATCACTGATAGAGGGAATGTAAAAACCGTTACACTTGAACTGAATTACAAAACAGAACAGAGTCACACATGCAGAAAACACACTATGGCTGCTTAACGGGAAAGGTGAGGTGGGGTGATACATAAAACAAGGGTATCAAATTAGCTCAGATACCATTCCATAAACCCAATATGTAATAGACAAGACCTACTCCTTGCTCAGAGAACTGGACTCAACACGCCCTATTCACCGCACAAGAATATATCTGACTAATAATAATCGTAAAACCTATGTATTGATATCTCTCTGTTAGTGTGTCAAGTGGGTGTAAAGCGGCATAAACACAGCAGTGAAAAGCAGCTAAACCCCATTATAAAAATAAATTACTTTGAAACACCCATGAAACAAAGACAGTGAAAGAGAGAGAAATTCTTACACAATGCGTTCAGGGGCTGTGATGCAACCTGGATTGACCATATCTAGACCCACAGCTGGATGAGACATAAGGGTGGACACTCTTGGGGCTGAGAGGTTTGGTGAGGTTGGGTGAGCAAACGCAGACCCTTTAAAGTAATACTGCATGGTACCCATCGCATGGGTCCCAAATCTCCAGCTTCAAGGGCATCTTCCTACATCAAAACATGCATGAGAAACCCAGAAGATGGTACACAGTGTGATGGGGAAAGGTTTCTAAAACGCACCTCATTTCTCATCGCCTTGTGCCCGGGTTCGCCATTCCAGCCGCTTTACTAGCAAGCTCCCTACTTGGAGCATCAGCACCTTTAACCTCCTGTTCCGTACAGGTTGCAATTTGTCCTGAGGATAAACGGGAAGACGTGGAACCAACGAGAGACTAGCTCTTGGTGTTGGGACAGGCACAGGTCACTCTATTTTCCCATCAGAAAGAAGAATTAACCACAGGCTCAGCCTGCCTCCCGGAACCAGAACAGGGCCTGAAGCCATTCTGCGATTTTGCGGCCAGCTCCCATAAAAACGAGTTGTAAAATGGAGGTTCAGGGCACTGCAATTCACAAACCTGCAGAGTTATAAATGATAACTCTCGTCCACAAATATATTGAGGGAAGGCAAAGAAGAGGATTTGAAATCAAGGCAGAATTGCAGGAAAGAGATTTCAGGAGGTAGATTCGAATCGCATTTAAAGCACATGAAAAGCGGCAAAACGTTGACAATGATGCCCTTGGCCAAAAAGGGCGTATGCGTTTTTTCCTGAATATATTCAGGAAAAAACGCATACGCCCTTTTTGGCCAACCAAGCAACCTGGAAAGGCAAATCAGCGCTACAAACAAGTCTCGCTTCCCATCGGTCAAAAGGGCCATGCTGAAAAAAGTGTCAAAACCAGAAATGCAGGACAGGCCATGGAGAAATGGGAGCCTTGCTACACTGATGGGCGGGATGTAAATTGCCAACAGCCACTCTGGAGAAGTGTACGGTGAGTCCTGAAACATCTAAAAAACACAGCTTAGAGAGCATAGGGCACTTCCACTCATGGGGGTATGAATTGGGAAAATGAAAAATCAGCAAGACACAAGCACCCCAAAGTTGAGGGCTGCTCTGTTGACAAGGACCTCCACTTCATTCCACCTTAAATATCCCAGGAAAGAGAAAAATGGGTAAAGAAGTTGTGGTCCTTATGTACAATGGAATATCACTCAGCCATGAAATCAATGTCATAAGGCTAGTAGCAGCATGATGAGTGGATTTAGGTACGACGATTCTAAGTGAAATAAGTCACACAGAAAAGGACACTTCTCATAAGGTATCACTGATAGAGGGAATGTAAAAACCGTTACACTTGAACTGAATTACAAAACAGAACAGAGTCACACATGCAGAAAACACACTATGGCTGCTTAACGGGAAAGGTGAGGTGGGGTGATACGTAAAACAAGGGTATCAAATTAGCTCAGATACCGTTCCATAAACCCAATATGTAATAGACAAGACCTACTCCTTGCTCAGAGAACTGGACTCAACACGCCCTATTCACCGCACAAGATTATATCTGACTAGTAATAATCGTAAAGCCTATGTATTGATATCTCTCTGTTAGTGTGTCAAGTGGGTGTAAAGTGGCATAAACACAGCAGTGAAAAGCAGCTAAATCCCATTATGAAAATAAATTACTTTGAAAAACCCATGAAACAAAGACAGTGAACGAGAGAGGAATTCTTACACAATGCGTTCAGGGGCTGTGATGCAACCTGGATTGACCATATCTAGACCCACAGCTGGATGAGACATAAGGGTGGACACTCTTGGGGCTGAGAGGTTTGGTGAGGTTGGGTGAGCAAACGCAGACCCTTTAAAGTAATACTGCATGGTACCCATCGCATGGGTCCCAAATCTCCAGCTTCAAGGGCATCTTCCTACATCAAAACATGCATGAGAAACCCAGAAGATGGTACACAGTGTGATGGGGAAAGGTTTCTAAAATGCACCTCATTTCTCATCGCCTTGTGCCCGGGTTCGCCATTCCAGCCGCTTTACTAGCAAGCTCCCTACTTGGAGCATCAGCACCTTTAACCTCCTGTTCCGTACAGGTTGCAATTTGTCCTGAGGATAAACGGGAAGACGTGGAACCAACGAGAGACTAGCTCTTGGTGTTGGGACAGGCACAGGTCACTCTATTTTCCCATCAGAAAGAAGAATTAACCACAGGCTCAGCCTGCCCCCCGGAACCAGAACAGGGCCTGAAGCCATTCTGCGATTTTGCGGCCAGCTCCCATAAAAACGAGTTGTAAAATGGAGGTTCAGGGCACTGCAATTCACAAACCTGCAGTTATAAATGATAACTCTCGTCCACAAATATATTGAGGGAAGGCAACGAAGAGGATTTGAAATCAAGGCAGAATTGCAGGAAAGAGATTTCAGGAGGTAGATTCGAATCGCATTTAAAGCACATGAAAAGCGGCAAAACGTTGACAATGATGCCCTTGGCCAAAAAGGGCGTATGCGTTTTTTCCTGAATATATTCAGGAAAAAAAGCATACGCCCTTTTTGGCCAACCAAGCAACCTGGAAAGGCAAATCAGCGCTACAAACAAGTCTCGCTTCCCATCGGTCAAAAGGGCCATGCTGAAAAAAGTGTCAAAACCAGAAATGCAGGACAGGCCATGGAGAAATGGGAGCCTTGCTACACTGATGGGCGGGATGTAAATTGCCAAGAGCCACTCTGGAGAAGTGTCCGGTGAGTCCTGAAACATCTGAAAAACACAGCTTAGAGAGCATAGGGCACTTCCACTCATGGGGGTATAAATTGGGAAAATTCAAAATCAGCAAGACACAAGCACCCCAAAGTTGAGGGCTGCTCTGTTGACAAGGACCTCCACTTCATTCCACCTTCAATATCCCAGGAAAGAGAAAAATGGATAAAGAAGTTGTGGTCCTTATGTACAATGGAATATCACTCAGCCATGAAATCAATGTCATAAGGCTAGTAGCAGCATGATGAGTGGATTAAGGTACGACGATTCTAAGTGAAATAAGTCACACAGAAAAGGACACTTCTCATAAGGTATCACTGATAGAGGGAATGTAAAAACCGTTACACTTGAACTGAATTACAAAACAGAACAGAGTCACACATGCAGAAAACACACTATGGCTGCTTAACGGGAAAGGTGAGGTGGGGTGATACATAAAACAAGGGTTTCAAATTAGCTCAGATACCGTTCCATAAACCCAATATGTAATAGACAAGACCTACTCCTTGCTCAGAGAACTGGACTCAACACGCCCTATTCACCGCACAAGAATATATCTGACTAGTAATAATCGTAAAGCCTATGTATTGATATCTCTCTGTTAGTGTGTCAAGTGGGTGTAAAGCGGCATAAACACAGCAGTGAAAAGCAGCTAAATCCCATTATGAAAATAAATTACTTTGAAAAACCCATGAAACAAAGACAGTGAACGAGAGAGGAATTCTTACACAATGCGTTCAGGGGCTGTGATGCAACCTGGATTGACCATATCTAGACCCACAGCTGGATGAGACATAAGGGTGGACACTCTTGGGGCTGAGAGGTTTGGTGAGGTTGGGTGAGCAAACGCAGACCCTTTAAAGTAATACTGCATGGTACCCATCGCATGGGTCCCAAATCTCCAGCTTCAAGGGCATCTTCCTACATCAAAAACATGCATGAGAAACCCAGAAGATGGTACACCGTGTGATGGGGAAAGGTTTCTAAAACGCACCTCATTTCTCATCTCCTTGTGCCCGGGTTCGCCATTCCAGCCGCTTTACTAGCAAGCTCCCTACTTGGAGCATCAGCACCTTTAACCTCCTGTTCCGTACAGGTTGCAATTTGTCCTGAGGATAAACGGGAAGACGTGGAACCAACGAGAGACTAGCTCTTGGTGTTGGGACAGGCACAGGTCACTCTATTTTCCCATCAGGAAGAAGAATTAACCACAGGCTCAGCCTGCCCCCCGGAATCAGAACAGGGCCTGAAGCCATTCTGTGATTTTGCGGCCAGCTCCCATAAAAACGAGTTGTAAAATGGAGGTTCAGGGCACTGCAATTCACAAACCTGCAGTTATAAATGATAACTATCGTCCACAAATATATTGAGGGAAGGCAACGAAGAGGATTTGAAATCAAGGCAGAATTGCAGGAAACAGATTTCAGGAAGTAGATTCGAATCGCATTTAAAGCACATGAAAAGCGGCAAAACGTTGACAATGATGCCCTTGGCCAAAAAGGGCGTATGCGTTTTTTCCTGAATATATTCAGGAAAAAACGCATACGCCCTTTTTGGCCAACCAAGCAACCTGGAAAGGCAAATCAGCGCTACAAACAAGTCTCGCTTCCCATCGGTCAAAAGGGCCATGCTGAAAAAAGTGTCAAAACCAGAAATGCAGGACAGGCCATGGAGAAATGGGAGCCTTGCTACACTGATGGGCGGGATGTAAATTGCCAACAGCCACTCTGGAGAAGTGTACGGTGAGTCCTGAAACATCTGAAAAACACAGCTTAGAGAGCATAGGGCACTTCCACTCATGGGGGTATGAATTGGGAAAATGAAAAATCAGCAAGACACAAGCACCCCAAAGTTGAGGGCTGCTCTGTTGACAAGGACCTGAACTTCATTCCACCTTAAATATCCCAGGAAAGAGAAAAATGGGTAAAGAAGTTGTGGTCCTTATGTACAATGGAATATCACTCAGCCATGAAATCAATGTCATAAGGCTAGTAGCAGCATGATGAGTGGATTTAGGTACGACGATTCTAAGTGAAATAAGTCACACAGAAAAGGACACTTCTCATAAGGTATCACTGATAGAGGGAATGTAAAAACCGTTACACTTGAACTGAATTACAAAACAGAACAGAGTCACACATGCAGAAAACACACTATGGCTGCTTAACGGGAAAGGTGAGGTGGGGTGATACGTAAAACAAGGGTATCAAATTAGCTCAGATACCGTTCCATAAACCCAATATGTAATAGACAAGACCTACTCCTTGCTCAGAGAACTGGACTCAACACGCCCTATTCACCGCACAAGATTATATCTGACTAGTAATAATCGTAAAGCCTATGTATTGATATCTCTCTGTTAGTGTGTCAAGTGGGTGTAAAGTGGCATAAACACAGCAGTGAAAAGCAGCTAAATCCCATTATGAAAATAAATTACTTTGAAAAACCCATGAAACAAAGACAGTGAACGAGAGAGGAATTCTTACACAATGCGTTCAGGGGCTGTGATGCAACCTGGATTGACCATATCTAGACCCACAGCTGGATGAGACATAAGGGTGGACACTCTTGGGGCTGAGAGGTTTGGTGAGGTTGGGTGAGCAAACGCAGACCCTTTAAAGTAATACTGCATGGTACCCATCGCATGGGTCCCAAATCTCCAGCTTCAAGGGCATCTTCCTACATCAAAACATGCATGAGAAACCCAGAAGATGGTACACAGTGTGATGGGGAAAGGTTTCTAAAATGCACCTCATTTCTCATCGCCTTGTGCCCGGGTTCGCCATTCCAGCCGCTTTACTAGCAAGCTCCCTACTTGGAGCATCAGCACCTTTAACCTCCTGTTCCGTACAGGTTGCAATTTGTCCTGAGGATAAACGGGAAGACGTGGAACCAACGAGAGACTAGCTCTTGGTGTTGGGACAGGCACAGGTCACTCTATTTTCCCATCAGAAAGAAGAATTAACCACAGGCTCAGCCTGCCCCCCGGAACCAGAACAGGGCCTGAAGCCATTCTGCGATTTTGCGGCCAGCTCCCATAAAAACGAGTTGTAAAATGGAGGTTCAGGGCACTGCAATTCACAAACCTGCAGAGTTATAAATGATAACTCTCGTCCACAAATATATTGAGGGAAGGCAAAGAAGAGGATTTGAAATCAAGGCAGAATTGCAGGAAAGAGATTTCAGGAGGTAGATTCGAATCGCATTTAAAGCACATGAAAAGCGGCAAAACGTTGACAATGATGCCCTTGGCCAAAAAGGGCGTATGCGTTTTTTCCTGAATATATTCAGGAAAAAACGCATACGCCCTTTTTGGCCAACCAAGCAACCTGGAAAGGCAAATCAGCGCTACAAACAAGTCTCGCTTCCCATCGGTCAAAAGGGCCATGCTGAAAAAAGTGTCAAAACCAGAAATGCAGGACAGGCCATGGAGAAATGGGAGCCTTGCTACACTGATGGGCGGGATGTAAATTGCCAACAGCCACTCTGGAGAAGTGTACGGTGAGTCCTGAAACATCTAAAAAACACAGCTTAGAGAGCATAGGGCACTTCCACTCATGGGGGTATGAATTGGGAAAATGAAAAATCAGCAAGACACAAGCACCCCAAAGTTGAGGGCTGCTCTGTTGACAAGGACCTCCACTTCATTCCACCTTAAATATCCCAGGAAAGAGAAAAATGGGTAAAGAAGTTGTGGTCCTTATGTACAATGGAATATCACTCAGCCATGAAATCAATGTCATAAGGCTAGTAGCAGCATGATGAGTGGATTAAGGTACGACGATTCTAAGTGAAATAAGTCACACAGAAAAGGACACTTCTCATAAGGTATCACTGATAGAGGGAATGTAAAAACCGTTACACTTGAACTGAATTACAAAACAGAACAGAGTCACACATGCAGAAAACACACTATGGCTGCTTAACGGGAAAGGTGAGGTGGGGTGATACATAAAACAAGGGTTTCAAATTAGCTCAGATACCGTTCCATAAACCCAATATGTAATAGACAAGACCTACTCCTTGCTCAGAGAACTGGACTCAACACGCGCTATTCACCGCACAAGAATATATCTGACTAGTAATAATCGTAAAGCCTATGTATTGATATCTCTCTGTTAGTGTGTCAAGTGGGTGTAAAGCGGCATAAACACAGCAGTGAAAAGCAGCTAAATCCCATTATGAAAATAAATTACTTTGAAAAACCCATGAAACAAAGACAGTGAACGAGAGAGGAATTCTTACACAATGCGTTCAGGGGCTGTGATGCAACCTGGATTGACCATATCTAGACCCACAGCTGGATGAGACATAAGGGTGGACACTCTTGGGGCTGAGAGGTTTGGTGAGGTTGGGTGAGCAAACGCAGACCCTTTAAAGTAATACTGCATGGTACCCATCGCATGGGTCCCAAATCTCCAGCTTCAAGGGCATCTTCCTACATCAAAAACATGCATGAGAAACCCAGAAGATGGTACACCGTGTGATGGGGAAAGGTTTCTAAAACGCACCTCATTTCTCATCTCCTTGTGCCCGGGTTCGCCATTCCAGCCGCTTTACTAGCAAGCTCCCTACTTGGAGCATCAGCACCTTTAACCTCCTGTTCCGTACAGGTTGCAATTTGTCCTGAGGATAAACGGGAAGACGTGGAACCAACGAGAGACTAGCTCTTGGTGTTGGGACAGGCACAGGTCACTCTATTTTCCCATCAGGAAGAAGAATTAACCACAGGCTCAGCCTGCCCCCCGGAACCAGAACAGGGCCTGAATCCATTCTGTGATTTTGCGGCCAGCTCCCATAAAAACGAGTTGTAAAATGGAGGTTCAGGGCACTGCAATTCACAAACCTGCAGAGTTATAAATGATAACTCTCGTCCACAAATATATTGAGGGAAGGCAAAGAAGAGGATTTGAAATCAAGGCAGAATTGCAGGAAAGAGATTTCAGGAGGTAGATTCGAATCGCATTTAAAGCACATGAAAAGCGGCAAAACGTTGACAATGATGCCCTTGGCCAAAAAGGGCGTATGCGTTTTTTCCTGAATATATTCAGGAAAAAACGCATACGCCCTTTTTGGCCAACCAAGCAACCTGGAAAGGCAAATCAGCGCTACAAACAAGTCTCGCTTCCCATCGGTCAAAAGGGCCATGCTGAAAAAAGTGTCAAAACCAGAAATGCAGGACAGGCCATGGAGAAATGGGAGCCTTGCTACACTGATGGGCGGGATGTAAATTGCCAACAGCCACTCTGGAGAAGTGTACGGTGAGTCCTGAAACATCTAAAAAACACAGCTTAGAGAGCATAGGGCACTTCCACTCATGGGGGTATGAATTGGGAAAATGAAAAATCAGCAAGACACAAGCACCCCAAAGTTGAGGGCTGCTCTGTTGACAAGGACCTCCACTTCATTCCACCTTAAATATCCCAGGAAAGAGAAAAATGGGTAAAGAAGTTGTGGTCCTTATGTACAATGGAATATCACTCAGCCATGAAATCAATGTCATAAGGCTAGTAGCAGCATGATGAGTGGATTAAGGTACGACGATTCTAAGTGAAATAAGTCACACAGAAAAGGACACTTCTCATAAGGTATCACTGATAGAGGGAATGTAAAAACCGTTACACTTGAACTGAATTACAAAACAGAACAGAGTCACACATGCAGAAAACACACTATGGCTGCTTAACGGGAAAGGTGAGGTGGGGTGATACATAAAACAAGGGTTTCAAATTAGCTCAGATACCGTTCCATAAACCCAATATGTAATAGACAAGACCTACTCCTTGCTAAGAGAACTGGACTCAACACGTGCTATTCACCGCACAAGAATATATCTGACTAGTAATAATCGTAAAGCCTATGTATTGATATCTCTCTGTTAGTGTGTCAAGTGGGTGTAAAGCGGCATAAACACAGCAGTGAAAAGCAGCTAAATCCCATTATGAAAATAAATTACTTTGAAAAACCCATGAAACAAAGACAGTGAACGAGAGAGGAATTCTTACACAATGCGTTCAGGGGCTGTGATGCAACCTGGATTGACCATATCTAGACCCACAGCTGGATGAGACATAAGGGTGGACACTCTTGGGGCTGAGAGGTTTGGTGAGGTTGGGTGAGCAAACGCAGACCCTTTAAAGTAATACTGCATGGTACCCATCGCATGGGTCCCAAATCTCCAGCTTCAAGGGCATCTTCCTACATCAAAAACATGCATGAGAAACCCAGAAGATGGTACACCGTGTGATGGGGAAAGGTTTCTAAAACGCACCTCATTTCTCATCTCCTTGTGCCCGGGTTCGCCATTCCAGCCGCTTTACTAGCAAGCTCCCTACTTGGAGCATCAGCACCTTTAACCTCCTGTTCCGTACAGGTTGCAATTTGTCCTGAGGATAAACGGGAAGACGTGGAACCAACGAGAGACTAGCTCTTGGTGTTGGGACAGGCACAGGTCACTCTATTTTCCCATCAGGAAGAAGAATTAACCACAGGCTCAGCCTGCCCCCCGGAACCAGAACAGGGCCTGAATCCATTCTGTGATTTTGCGGCCAGCTCCCATAAAAACGAGTTGTAAAATGGAGGTTCAGGGCACTGCAATTCACAAACCTGCAGTTATAAATGATAACTATCGTCCACAAATATATTGAGGGAAGGCAACGAAGAGGATTTGAAATCAAGGCAGAATTGCAGGAAACAGATTTCAGGAAGTAGATTCGAATCGCATTTAAAGCACATGAAAAGCGGCAAAACGTTGACAATGATGCCCTTGGCCAAAAAGGGCGTATGCGTTTTTTCCTGAATATATTCAGGAAAAAACGCATACGCCCTTTTTGGCCAACCAAGCAACCTGGAAAGGCAAATCAGCGCTACAAACAAGTCTCGCTTCCCATCGGTCAAAAGGGCCATGCTGAAAAAAGTGTCAAAACCAGAAATGCAGGACCGGCCATGGAGAAATGGGAGCCTTGCTACACTGATGGGCGGGATGTAAATTGCCAACAGCCACTCTGGAGAAGTGTACGGTGAGTCCTGAAACATCTGAAAAACACAGCTTAGAGAGCATAGGGCACTTCCACTCATGGGGGTATGAATTGGGAAAATGAAAAATCAGCAAGACACAAGCACCCCAAAGTTGAGGGCTGCTCTGTTGACAAGGACCTGAACTTCATTCCACCTTAAATATCCCAGGAAAGAGAAAAATGGGTAAAGAAGTTGTGGTCCTTATGTACAATGGAATATCACTCAGCCATGAAATCAATGTCATAAGGCTAGTAGCAGCATGATGAGTGGATTTAGGTACGACGATTCTAAGTGAAATAAGTCACACAGAAAAGGACACTTCTCATAAGGTATCACTGATAGAGGGAATGTAAAAACCGTTACACTTGAACTGAATTACAAAACAGAACAGAGTCACACATGCAGAAAACACACTATGGCTGCTTAACGGGAAAGGTGAGGTGGGGTGATACGTAAAACAAGGGTATCAAATTAGCTCAGATACCGTTCCATAAACCCAATATGTAATAGACAAGACCTACTCCTTGCTCAGAGAACTGGACTCAACACGCCCTATTCACCGCACAAGATTATATCTGACTAGTAATAATCGTAAAGCCTATGTATTGATATCTCTCTGTTAGTGTGTCAAGTGGGTGTAAAGTGGCATAAACACAGCAGTGAAAAGCAGCTAAATCCCATTATGAAAATAAATTACTTTGAAAAACCCATGAAACAAAGACAGTGAACGAGAGAGGAATTCTTACACAATGCGTTCAGGGGCTGTGATGCAACCTGGATTGACCATATCTAGACCCACAGCTGGATGAGACATAAGGGTGGACACTCTTGGGGCTGAGAGGTTTGGTGAGGTTGGGTGAGCAAACGCAGACCCTTTAAAGTAATACTGCATGGTACCCATCGCATGGGTCCAAATCTCCAGCTTCAAGGGCATCTTCCTACATCAAAACATGCATGAGAAACCCAGAAGATGGTACACAGTGTGATGGGGAAAGGTTTCTAAAATGCACCTCATTTCTCATCGCCTTGTGCCCAGGTTCGCCATTCCAGCCGCTTTACTAGCAAGCTCCCTACTTGGAGCATCAGCACCTTTAACCTCCTGTTCCGTACAGGTTGCAATTTGTCCTGAGGATAAACGGGAAGACGTGGAACCAACGAGAGACTAGCTCTTGGTGTTGGGACAGGCACAGGTCACTCTATTTTCCCATCAGAAAGAAGAATTAACCACAGGCTCAGCCTGCCCCCCGGAACCAGAACAGGGCCTGAAGCCATTCTGCGATTTTGCGGCCAGCTCCCATAAAAACGAGTTGTAAAATGGAGGTTCAGGGCACTGCAATTCACAAACCTGCAGAGTTATAAATGATAACTCTCGTCCACAAATATATTGAGGGAAGGCAAAGAAGAGGATTTGAAATCAAGGCAGAATTGCAGGAAAGAGATTTCAGGAGGTAGATTCGAATCGCATTTAAAGCACATGAAAAGCGGCAAAACGTTGACAATGATGCCCTTGGCCAAAAAGGGCGTATGCGTTTTTTCCTGAATATATTCAGGAAAAAACGCATACGCCCTTTTTGGCCAACCAAGCAACCTGGAAAGGCAAATCAGCGCTACAAACAAGTCTCGCTTCCCATCGGTCAAAAGGGCCATGCTGAAAAAAGTGTCAAAACCAGAAATGCAGGACAGGCCATGGAGAAATGGGAGCCTTGCTACACTGATGGGCGGGATGTAAATTGCCAACAGCCACTCTGGAGAAGTGTACGGTGAGTCCTGAAACATCTAAAAAACACAGCTTAGAGAGCATAGGGCACTTCCACTCATGGGGGTATGAATTGGGAAAATGAAAAATCAGCAAGACACAAGCACCCCAAAGTTGAGGGCTGCTCTGTTGACAAGGACCTCCACTTCATTCCACCTTAAATATCCCAGGAAAGAGAAAAATGGGTAAAGAAGTTGTGGTCCTTATGTACAATGGAATATCACTCAGCCATGAAATCAATGTCATAAGGCTAGTAGCAGCATGATGAGTGGATTAAGGTACGACGATTCTAAGTGAAATAAGTCACACAGAAAAGGACACTTCTCATAAGGTATCACTGATAGAGGGAATGTAAAAACCGTTACACTTGAACTGAATTACAAAACAGAACAGAGTCACACATGCAGAAAACACACTATGGCTGCTTAACGGGAAAGGTGAGGTGGGGTGATACATAAAACAAGGGTTTCAAATTAGCTCAGATACCGTTCCATAAACCCAATATGTAATAGACAAGACCTACTCCTTGCTCAGAGAACTGGACTCAACACGCGCTATTCACCGCACAAGAATATATCTGACTAGTAATAATCGTAAAGCCTATGTATTGATATCTCTCTGTTAGTGTGTCAAGTGGGTGTAAAGCGGCATAAACACAGCAGTGAAAAGCAGCTAAATCCCATTATGAAAATAAATTACTTTGAAAAACCCATGAAACAAAGACAGTGAACGAGAGAGGAATTCTTACACAATGCGTTCAGGGGCTGTGATGCAACCTGGATTGACCATATCTAGACCCACAGCTGGATGAGACATAAGGGTGGACACTCTTGGGGCTGAGAGGTTTGGTGAGGTTGGGTGAGCAAACGCAGACCCTTTAAAGTAATACTGCATGGTACCCATCGCATGGGTCCCAAATCTCCAGCTTCAAGGGCATCTTCCTACATCAAAAACATGCATGAGAAACCCAGAAGATGGTACACCGTGTGATGGGGAAAGGTTTCTAAAACGCACCTCATTTCTCATCTCCTTGTGCCCGGGTTCGCCATTCCAGCCGCTTTACTAGCAAGCTCCCTACTTGGAGCATCAGCACCTTTAACCTCCTGTTCCGTACAGGTTGCAATTTGTCCTGAGGATAAACGGGAAGACGTGGAACCAACGAGAGACTAGCTCTTGGTGTTGGGACAGGCACAGGTCACTCTATTTTCCCATCAGAAAGAAGAATTAACCACAGGCTCAGCCTACCCCCCGGAACCAGAACAGGGCCTGAAGCCATTCTGCGATTTTGCGGCCAGCTCCCATAAAAACGAGTTGTAAAATGGAGGTTCAGGGCACTGCAATTCACAAACCTGCAGTTATAAATGATAACTCTCGTCCACAAATATATTGAGGGAAGGCAAAGAAGAGGATTTGAAATCAAGGCAGAATTGCAGGAAGAGATTTCAGGAGGTAGATTCGAATCGCCTTTAAAGCACATGAAAAGCGGCAAATCGTTGACAATGATGCCCTTGGCCAAAAAGGGCGTATGCGTTTTTTCCTGAATATATTCAGGAAAAAACGCATACGCCCTTTTTGGCCAACCAAGCAACCTGGAAAGGCAAATCAGCGCTACAAACAAGTCTCGCTTCCCATCGGTCAAAAGGGCCATGCTGAAAAAAGTGTCAAAACCAGAAATGCAGGACAGGCCATGGAGAAATGGGAGCCTTGCTACACTGATGGGCGGGATGTAAATTGCCAACAGCCACTCTGGAGAAGTGTACGGTGAGTCCTGAAACATCTAAAAAACACAGCTTAGAGAGCATAGGGCACTTCCACTCATGGGGGTATGAATTGGGAAAATGAAAAATCAGCAAGACACAAGCACCCCAAAGTTGAGGGCTGCTCTGTTGACAAGGACCTCCACTTCATTCCACCTTAAATATCCCAGGAAAGAGAAAAATGGGTAAAGAAGTTGTGGTCCTTATGTACAATGGAATATCACTCAGCCATGAAATCAATGTCATAAGGCTAGTAGCAGCATGATGAGTGGATTAAGGTACGACGATTCTAAGTGAAATAAGTCACACAGAAAAGGACACTTCTCATAAGGTATCACTGATAGAGGGAATGTAAAAACCGTTACACTTGAACTGAATTACAAAACAGAACAGAGTCACACATGCAGAAAACACACTATGGCTGCTTAACGGGAAAGGTGAGGTGGGGTGATACATAAAACAAGGGTTTCAAATTAGCTCAGATACCGTTCCATAAACCCAATATGTAATAGACAAGACCTACTCCTTGCTCAGAGAACTGGACTCAACACGCGCTATTCACCGCACAAGAATATATCTGACTAGTAATAATCGTAAAGCCTATGTATTGATATCTCTCTGTTAGTGTGTCAAGTGGGTGTAAAGCGGCATAAACACAGCAGTGAAAAGCAGCTAAATCCCATTATGAAAATAAATTACTTTGAAAAACCCATGAAACAAAGACAGTGAACGAGAGAGGAATTCTTACACAATGCGTTCAGGGGCTGTGATGCAACCTGGATTGACCATATCTAGACCCACAGCTGGATGAGACATAAGGGTGGACACTCTTGGGGCTGAGAGGTTTGGTGAGGTTGGGTGAGCAAACGCAGACCCTTTAAAGTAATACTGCGTGGTACCCATCGCATGGGTCCCAAATCTCCAGCTTCAAGGGCATCTTCCTACATCAAAAACATGCATGAGAAACCCAGAAGATGGTACACCGTGTGATGGGGAAAGGTTTCTAAAACGCACCTCATTTCTCATCTCCTTGTGCCCGGGTTCGCCATTCCAGCCGCTTTACTAGCAAGCTCCCTACTTGGAGCATCAGCACCTTTAACCTCCTGTTCCGTACAGGTTGCAATTTGTCCTGAGGATAAACGGGAAGACGTGGAACCAACGAGAGACTAGCTCTTGGTGTTGGGACAGGCACAGGTCACTCTATTTTCCCATCAGAAAGAAGAATTAACCACAGGCTCAGCCTGCCCCCCGGAACCAGAACAGGGCCTGAAGCCATTCTGCGATTTTGCGGCCAGCTCCCATAAAAACGAGTTGTAAAATGGAGGTTCAGGGCACTGCAATTCACAAACCTGCAGAGTTATAAATGATAACTCTCGTCCACAAATATATTGAGGGAAGGCAAAGAAGAGGATTTGAAATCAAGGCAGAATTGCAGGAAAGAGATTTCAGGAGGTAGATTCGAATCGCCTTTAAAGCACATGAAAAGCGGCAAATCGTTGACAATGATGCCCTTGGCCAAAAAGGGCGTATGCGTTTTTTCCTGAATATATTCAGGAAAAAACGCATACGCCCTTTTTGGCCAACCAAGCAACCTGGAAAGGCAAATCAGCGCTACAAACAAGTCTCGCTTCCCATCGGTCAAAAGGGCCATGCTGAAAAAAGTGTCAAAACCAGAAATGCAGGACAGGCCATGGAGAAATGGGAGCCTTGCTACACTGATGGGCGGGATGTAAATTGCCAACAGCCACTCTGGAGAAGTGTACGGTGAGTCCTGAAACATCTAAAAAACACAGCTTAGAGAGCATAGGGCACTTCCACTCATGGGGGTATGAATTGGGAAAATGAAAAATCAGCAAGACACAAGCACCCCAAAGTTGAGGGCTGCTCTGTTGACAAGGACCTCCACTTCATTCCACCTTAAATATCCCAGGAAAGAGAAAAATGGGTAAAGAAGTTGTGGTCCTTATGTACAATGGAATATCACTCAGCCATGAAATCAATGTCATAAGGCTAGTAGCAGCATGATGAGTGGATTAAGGTACGACGATTCTAAGTGAAATAAGTCACACAGAAAAGGACACTTCTCATAAGGTATCACTGATAGAGGGAATGTAAAAACCGTTACACTTGAACTGAATTACAAAACAGAACAGAGTCACACATGCAGAAAACACACTATGGCTGCTTAACGGGAAAGGTGAGGTGGGGTGATACATAAAACAAGGGTTTCAAATTAGCTCAGATACCGTTCCATAAACCCAATATGTAATAGATAAGACCTACTCCTTGCTCAGAGAACTGGACTCAACACGCCCTATTCACCGCACAAGAATATATCTGACTAGTAATAATCGTAAAGCCTATGTATTGATATCTCTCTGTTAGTGTGTCAAGTGGGTGTAAAGCGGCATAAACACAGCAGTGAAAAGCAGCTAAATCCCATTATGAAAATAAATTACTTTGAAAAACCCATGAAACAAAGACAGTGAAAGAGAGAGGAATTCTTACACAATGCGTTCAGGGGCTGTGATGCAACCTGGATTGACCATATCTAGACCCACAGCTGGATGAGACATAAGGGTGGACACTCTTGGGGCTGAGAGGTTTGGTGAGGTTGGGTGAGGAAACGCAGACCCTTTAAAGTAATACTGCGTGGTACCCATCACATGGGTCCCAAATCTCCAGCTTCAAGGGCATCTTCCTACATCACAAACATGCATGAGAAACCCAGAAGATGGTACACCGTGTGATGGGGAAAGGTTTCTAAAACGCACCTCATTTCTCATCGCCTTGTGCCCGGGTTCGCCATTCCAGCCGCTTTACTAGCAAGCTCCCTACTTGGAGCATCAGCACCTTTAACCTCCTGTTCCGTACAGGTTGCAATTTGTCCTGAGGATAAACGGGAAGACGTGGAACCAACGAGAGACTAGCTCTTGGTGTTGGGACAGGCACAGGTCACTCTATTTTCCCATCAGAAAGAAGAATTAACCACAGGCTCAGCCTACCCCCCGGAACCAGAACAGGGCCTGAAGCCATTCTGCGATTTTGCGGCCAGCTCCCATAAAAACGAGTTGTAAAATGGAGGTTCAGGGCACTGCAATTCACAAACCTGCAGTTATAAATGATAACTCTCGTCCACAAATATATTGAGGGAAGGCAAAGAAGAGGATTTGAAATCAAGGCAGAATTGCAGGAAGAGATTTCAGGAGGTAGATTCGAATCGCCTTTAAAGCACATGAAAAGCGGCAAATCGTTGACAATGATGCCCTTGGCCAAAAAGGGCGTATGCGTTTTTTCCTGAATATATTCAGGAAAAAACGCATACGCCCTTTTTGGCCAACCAAGCAACCTGGAAAGGCAAATCAGCGCTACAAACAAGTCTCGCTTCCCATCGGTCAAAAGGGCCATGCTGAAAAAAGTGTCAAAACCAGAAATGCAGGACAGGCCATGGAGAAATGGGAGCCTTGCTACACTGATGGGCGGGATGTAAATTGCCAACAGCCACTCTGGAGAAGTGTACGGTGAGTCCTGAAACATCTAAAAAACACAGCTTAGAGAGCATAGGGCACTTCCACTCATGGGGGTATGAATTGGGAAAATGAAAAATCAGCAAGACACAAGCACCCCAAAGTTGAGGGCTGCTCTGTTGACAAGGACCTCCACTTCATTCCACCTTAAATATCCCAGGAAAGAGAAAAATGGGTAAAGAAGTTGTGGTCCTTATGTACAATGGAATATCACTCAGCCATGAAATCAATGTCATAAGGCTAGTAGCAGCATGATGAGTGGATTAAGGTACGACGATTCTAAGTGAAATAAGTCACACAGAAAAGGACACTTCTCATAAGGTATCACTGATAGAGGGAATGTAAAAACCGTTACACTTGAACTGAATTACAAAACAGAACAGAGTCACACATGCAGAAAACACACTATGGCTGCTTAACGGGAAAGGTGAGGTGGGGTGATACATAAAACAAGGGTTTCAAATTAGCTCAGATACCGTTCCATAAACCCAATATGTAATAGACAAGACCTACTCCTTGCTCAGAGAACTGGACTCAACACGCCCTATTCACCGCACAAGAATATATCTGACTAGTAATAATCGTAAAGCCTATGTATTGATATCTCTCTGTTAGTGTGTCAAGTGGGTGTAAAGCGGCATAAACACAGCAGTGAAAAGCAGCTAAATCCCATTATGAAAATAAATTACTTTGAAAAACCCATGAAACAAAGACAGTGAAAGAGAGAGGAATTCTTACACAATGCGTTCAGGGGCTGTGATGCAACCTGGATTGACCATATCTAGACCCACAGCTGGATGAGACATAAGGGTGGACACTCTTGGGGCTGAGAGGTTTGGTGAGGTTGGGTGAGGAAACGCAGACCCTTTAAAGTAATACTGCGTGGTACCCATCACATGGGTCCCAAATCTCCAGCTTCAAGGGCATCTTCCTACATCACAAACATGCATGAGAAACCCAGAAGATGGTACACCGTGTGATGGGGAAAGGTTTCTAAAACGCACCTCATTTCTCATCGCCTTGTGCCCGGGTTCGCCATTCCAGCCGCTTTACTAGCAAGCTCCCTACTTGGAGCATCAGCACCTTTAACCTCCTGTTCCGTACAGGTTGCAATTTGTCCTGAGGATAAACGGGAAGACGTGGAACCAACGAGAGACTAGCTCTTGGTGTTGGGACAGGCACAGGTCACTCTATTTTCCCATAAGAAAGAAGAATTAACCACAGGCTCAGCCTACCCCCCGGAACCAGAACAGGGCCTGAAGCCATTCTGCGATTTTGCGGCCAGCTCCCATAAAAACGAGTTGTAAAATGGAGGTTCAGGGCACTGCAATTCACAAACCTGCAGTTATAAATGATAACTCTCGTCCACAAATATATTGAGGGAAGGCAAAGAAGAGGATTTGAAATCAAGGCAGAATTGCAGGAAGAGATTTCAGGAGGTAGATTCGAATCGCCTTTAAAGCACATGAAAAGCGGCAAATCGTTGACAATGATGCCCTTGGCCAAAAAGGGCGTATGCGTTTTTTCCTGAATATATTCAGGAAAAAACGCATACGCCCTTTTTGGCCAACCAAGCAACCTGGAAAGGCAAATCAGCGCTACAAACAAGTCTCGCTTCCCATCGGTCAAAAGGGCCATGCTGAAAAAAGTGTCAAAACCAGAAATGCAGGACAGGCCATGGAGAAATGGGAGCCTTGCTACACTGATGGGCGGGATGTAAATTGCCAACAGCCACTCTGGAGAAGTGTACGGTGAGTCCTGAAACATCTAAAAAACACAGCTTAGAGAGCATAGGGCACTTCCACTCATGGGGGTATGAATTGGGAAAATGAAAAATCAGCAAGACACAAGCACCCCAAAGTTGAGGGCTGCTCTGTTGACAAGGACCTCCACTTCATTCCACCTTAAATATCCCAGGAAAGAGAAAAATGGGTAAAGAAGTTGTGGTCCTTATGTACAATGGAATATCACTCAGCCATGAAATCAATGTCATAAGGCTAGTAGCAGCATGATGAGTGGATTAAGGTACGACGATTCTAAGTGAAATAAGTCACACAGAAAAGGACACTTCTCATAAGGTATCACTGATAGAGGGAATGTAAAAACCGTTACACTTGAACTGAATTACAAAACAGAACAGAGTCACACATGCAGAAAACACACTATGGCTGCTTAACGGGAAAGGTGAGGTGGGGTGATACATAAAACAAGGGTTTCAAATTAGCTCAGATACCGTTCCATAAACCCAATATGTAATAGACAAGACCTACTCCTTGCTCAGAGAACTGGACTCAACACGCCCTATTCACCGCACAAGAATATATCTGACTAGTAATAATCGTAAAGCCTATGTATTGATATCTCTCTGTTAGTGTGTCAAGTGGGTGTAAAGCGGCATAAACACAGCAGTGAAAAGCAGCTAAATCCCATTATGAAAATAAATTACTTTGAAAAACCCATGAAACAAAGACAGTGAAAGAGAGAGGAATTCTTACACAATGCGTTCAGGGGCTGTGATGCAACCTGGATTGACCATATCTAGACCCACAGCTGGATGAGACATAAGGGTGGACACTCTTGGGGCTGAGAGGTTTGGTGAGGTTGGGTGAGGAAACGCAGACCCTTTAAAGTAATACTGCGTGGTACCCATCACATGGGTCCCAAATCTCCAGCTTCAAGGGCATCTTCCTACATCACAAACATGCATGAGAAACCCAGAAGATGGTACACCGTGTGATGGGGAAAGGTTTCTAAAACGCACCTCATTTCTCATCGCCTTGTGCCCGGGTTCGCCATTCCAGCCGCTTTACTAGCAAGCTCCCTACTTGGAGCATCAGCACCTTTAACCTCCTGTTCCGTACAGGTTGCAATTTGTCCTGAGGATAAACGGGAAGACGTGGAACCAACGAGAGACTAGCTCTTGGTGTTGGGACAGGCACAGGTCACTCTATTTTCCCATCAGAAAGAAGAATTAACCACAGGCTCAGCCTACCCCCCGGAACCAGAACAGGGCCTGAAGCCATTCTGCGATTTTGCGGCCAGCTCCCATAAAAACGAGTTGTAAAATGGAGGTTCAGGGCACTGCAATTCACAAACCTGCAGTTATAAATGATAACTCTCGTCCACAAATATATTGAGGGAAGGCAAAGAAGAGGATTTGAAATCAAGGCAGAATTGCAGGAAGAGATTTCAGGAGGTAGATTCGAATCGCCTTTAAAGCACATGAAAAGCGGCAAATCGTTGACAATGATGCCCTTGGCCAAAAAGGGCGTATGCGTTTTTTCCTGAATATATTCAGGAAAAAACGCATACGCCCTTTTTGGCCAACCAAGCAACCTGGAAAGGCAAATCAGCGCTACAAACAAGTCTCGCTTCCCATCGGTCAAAAGGGCCATGCTGAAAAAAGTGTCAAAACCAGAAATGCAGGACAGGCCATGGAGAAATGGGAGCCTTGCTACACTGATGGGCGGGATGTAAATTGCCAACAGCCACTCTGGAGAAGTGTACGGTGAGTCCTGAAACATCTAAAAAACACAGCTTAGAGAGCATAGGGCACTTCCACTCATGGGGGTATGAATTGGGAAAATGAAAAATCAGCAAGACACAAGCACCCCAAAGTTGAGGGCTGCTCTGTTGACAAGGACCTCCACTTCATTCCACCTTAAATATCCCAGGAAAGAGAAAAATGGGTAAAGAAGTTGTGGTCCTTATGTACAATGGAATATCACTCAGCCATGAAATCAATGTCATAAGGCTAGTAGCAGCATGATGAGTGGATTAAGGTACGACGATTCTAAGTGAAATAAGTCACACAGAAAAGGACACTTCTCATAAGGTATCACTGATAGAGGGAATGTAAAAACCGTTACACTTGAACTGAATTACAAAACAGAACAGAGTCACACATGCAGAAAACACACTATGGCTGCTTAACGGGAAAGGTGAGGTGGGGTGATACATAAAACAAGGGTTTCAAATTAGCTCAGATACCGTTCCATAAACCCAATATGTAATAGACAAGACCTACTCCTTGCTCAGAGAACTGGACTCAACACGCCCTATTCACCGCACAAGAATATATCTGACTAGTAATAATCGTAAAGCCTATGTATTGATATCTCTCTGTTAGTGTGTCAAGTGGGTGTAAAGCGGCATAAACACAGCAGTGAAAAGCAGCTAAATCCCATTATGAAAATAAATTACTTTGAAAAACCCATGAAACAAAGACAGTGAAAGAGAGAGGAATTCTTACACAATGCGTTCAGGGGCTGTGATGCAACCTGGATTGACCATATCTAGACCCACAGCTGGATGAGACATAAGGGTGGACACTCTTGGGGCTGAGAGGTTTGGTGAGGTTGGGTGAGGAAACGCAGACCCTTTAAAGTAATACTGCGTGGTACCCATCACATGGGTCCCAAATCTCCAGCTTCAAGGGCATCTTCCTACATCACAAACATGCATGAGAAACCCAGAAGATGGTACACCGTGTGATGGGGAAAGGTTTCTAAAACGCACCTCATTTCTCATCGCCTTGTGCCCGGGTTCGCCATTCCAGCCGCTTTACTAGCAAGCTCCCTACTTGGAGCATCAGCACCTTTAACCTCCTGTTCCGTACAGGTTGCAATTTGTCCTGAGGATAAACGGGAAGACGTGGAACCAACGAGAGACTAGCTCTTGGTGTTGGGACAGGCACAGGTCACTCTATTTTCCCATAAGAAAGAAGAATTAACCACAGGCTCAGCCTACCCCCCGGAACCAGAACAGGGCCTGAAGCCATTCTGCGATTTTGCGGCCAGCTCCCATAAAAACGAGTTGTAAAATGGAGGTTCAGGGCACTGCAATTCACAAACCTGCAGTTATAAATGATAACTCTCGTCCACAAATATATTGAGGGAAGGCAAAGAAGAGGATTTGAAATCAAGGCAGAATTGCAGGAAGAGATTTCAGGAGGTAGATTCGAATCGCCTTTAAAGCACATGAAAAGCGGCAAATCGTTGACAATGATGCCCTTGGCCAAAAAGGGCGTATGCGTTTTTTCCTGAATATATTCAGGAAAAAACGCATACGCCCTTTTTGGCCAACCAAGCAACCTGGAAAGGCAAATCAGCGCTACAAACAAGTCTCGCTTCCCATCGGTCAAAAGGGCCATGCTGAAAAAAGTGTCAAAACCAGAAATGCAGGACAGGCCATGGAGAAATGGGAGCCTTGCTACACTGATGGGCGGGATGTAAATTGCCAACAGCCACTCTGGAGAAGTGTACGGTGAGTCCTGAAACATCTGAAAAACACAGCTTAGAGAGCATAGGGCACTTCCACTCATGGGGGTATGAATTGGGAAAATGAAAAATCAGCAAGACACAAGCACCCCAAAGTTTAGGGCTGCTCTGTTGACCAGGACCTCCACTTCATTCCACCTTCAATATCCCAGGAAAGAGAAAAATGGGTAAAGAAGTTGTGGTCCTTATGTACAATGGAATATCACTCAGCCATGAAATCAATGTCATAAGGCTAGTAGCAGCATGATGAGTGGATTTAGGTACGACGATTCTAAGTGAAATAAGTCACACAGAAAAGGACACTTCTCATAAGGTATCACTGATAGAGGGAATGTAAAAACCGTTACACTTGAACTGAATTACAAAACAGAACAGAGTCACACATGCAGAAAACACACTATGGCTGCTTAACGGGAAAGGTGAGGTGGGGTGATACATAAAACAAGGGTATCAAATTAGCTCAGATACCATTCCATAAACCCAATATGTAATAGACAAGACCTACTCCTTGCTCAGAGAACTGGACTCAACACGCCCTATTCACCGCACAAGAATATATCTAACTAATAATAATCGTAAAGCCTATGTATTGATATCTCTCTGTTAGTGTGTCAAGTGGGTGTAAAGCGGCATAAACACAACAGTGAAAAGCAGCTAAACCCCATTATAAAAATAAATTACTTTGAAACACCCATGAAACAAAGACAGTGAAAGAGAGAGAAATTCTTACACAATGCGTTCAGGGGCTGTGATGCAACCTGGATTGACCATATCTAGACTGACAGCTGGATCAGACATAAGGGTGGACACTCTTCGGGCTGAGAGGTTTGGTGAGGTTGGGTGAGCAAACGCAGACCCTTTAAAGTAATACTGCATGGTACCCATCGCATGGGTCCCAAATCTCCAGGTTCAAGGGCATCTTCCTACATCGAAAACATGCATGAGAAACCCAGAAGATGGTACACCGTGTGATGGGGAAAGGTTTCTAAAACGCACCTCATTTCTCATCGCCTTGTGCCCGGGTTCGCCATTCCAGCCACTTTACTAGCAAGCTCCCTACTTGGAGCATCAGCACCTTTAACCTCCTGTTCCGTACAGGTTGCAATTTGTCCTGAGGATAAACGGGAAGACGTGGAACCAACGAGAGACTAGCTCTTGGTGTTGGGACAGGCACAGGTCACTCTATTTTCCCATCAGAAAGAAGAATTAACCACAGGCTCAGCCTGCCCCCCGGAACCAGAACAGGGCCTGAAGCCATTCTGCGATTTTGCCGCCAGCTCCCATAAAAACGAGTTGTAAAATGGAGGTTCAGGGCACTGCAATTCACAAACCTGCAGAGTTATAAATGATAACTCTCGTCCACAAATATATTGAGGGAAGGCAAAGAAGAGGATTTGAAATCAAGGCAGAATTGCAGGAAAGAGATTTCAGGAGGTAGATTCGAATCGCATTTAAAGCACATGAAAAGCGGCAAAACGTTGACAATGATGCCCTTGGCCAAAAAGGGCGTATGCGTTTTTTCCTGAATATATTCAGGAAAAAACGCATACGCCCTTTTTGGCCAACCAAGCAACCTGGAAAGGCAAATCAGCGCTACAAACAAGTCTCGCTTCCCATCGGTCAAAAGGGCCATGCTGAAAAAAGTGTCAAAACCAGAAATGCAGGACAGGCCATGGAGAAATGGGAGCCTTGCTACACTGATGGGCGGGATGTAAATTGCCAACAGCCACTCTGGAGAAGTGTACGGTGAGTCCTGAAACATCTAAAAAACACAGCTTAGAGAGCATAGGGCACTTCCACTCATGGGGGTATGAATTGGGAAAATGAAAAATCAGCAAGACACAAGCACCCCAAAGTTGAGGGCTGCTCTGTTGACAAGGACCTCCACTTCATTCCACCTTAAATATCCCAGGAAAGAGAAAAATGGGTAAAGAAGTTGTGGTCCTTATGTACAATGGAATATCACTCAGCCATGAAATCAATGTCATAAGGCTAGTAGCAGCATGATGAGTGGATTAAGGTACGACGATTCTAAGTGAAATAAGTCACACAGAAAAGGACACTTCTCATAAGGTATCACTGATAGAGGGAATGTAAAAACCGTTACACTTGAACTGAATTACAAAACAGAACAGAGTCACACATGCAGAAAACACACTATGGCTGCTTAACGGGAAAGGTGAGGTGGGGTGATACATAAAACAAGGGTTTCAAATTAGCTCAGATACCGTTCCATAAACCCAATATGTAATAGACAAGACCTACTCCTTGCTCAGAGAACTGGACTCAACACGCGCTATTCACCGCACAAGAATATATCTGACTAGTAATAATCGTAAAGCCTATGTATTGATATCTCTCTGTTAGTGTGTCAAGTGGGTGTAAAGCGGCATAAACACAGCAGTGAAAAGCAGCTAAATCCCATTATGAAAATAAATTACTTTGAAAAACCCATGAAACAAAGACAGTGAACGAGAGAGGAATTCTTACACAATGCGTTCAGGGGCTGTGATGCAACCTGGATTGACCATATCTAGACCCACAGCTGGATGAGACATAAGGGTGGACACTCTTGGGGCTGAGAGGTTTGGTGAGGTTGGGTGAGCAAACGCAGACCCTTTAAAGTAATACTGCATGGTACCCATCGCATGGGTCCCAAATCTCCAGCTTCAAGGGCATCTTCCTACATCAAAAACATGCATGAGAAACCCAGAAGATGGTACACCGTGTGATGGGGAAAGGTTTCTAAAACGCACCTCATTTCTCATCTCCTTGTGCCCGGGTTCGCCATTCCAGCCGCTTTACTAGCAAGCTCCCTACTTGGAGCATCAGCACCTTTAACCTCCTGTTCCGTACAGGTTGCAATTTGTCCTGAGGATAAACGGGAAGACGTGGAACCAACGAGAGACTAGCTCTTGGTGTTGGGACAGGCACAGGTCACTCTATTTTCCCATCAGAAAGAAGAATTAACCACAGGCTCAGCCTGCCCCCCGGAACCAGAACAGGGCCTGAAGCCATTCTGTGATTTTGCGGCCAGCTCCCATAAAAACGAGTTGTAAAATGGAGGTTCAGGGCACTGCAATTCACAAACCTGCAGTTATAAATGATAACTCTCGTCAACAAATATATTGAGGGAAGGCAACGAAGAGGATTTGAAATCAAGGCAGAATTGCAGGAAACAGATTTCAGGAAGTAGATTCGAATCGCATTTAAAGCACATGAAAAGCGGCAAAACGTTGACAATGATGCCTTTGGCCAAAAAGGGCGTATGCGTTTTTTCCTGAATATATTCAGGAAAAAACGCATACGCCCTTTTTGGCCAACCAAGCAACCTGGAAAGGCAAATCAGCGCTACAAACAAGTCTCGCTTCCCATCGGTCAAAAGGGCCATGCTGAAAAAAGTGTCAAAACCAGAAATGCAGGACAGGCCATGGAGAAATGGGAGCCTTGCTACACTGATGGGCGGGATGTAAATTGCCAACAGCCACTCTGGAGAAGTGTACGGTGAGTCCTGAAACATCTGAAAAACACAGCTTAGAGAGCATAGGGCACTTCCACTCATGGGGGTATGAATTGGGAAAATGAAAAATCAGCAAGACACAAGCACCCCAAAGTTTAGGGCTGCTCTGTTGACCAGGACCTCCACTTCATTCCACCTTCAATATCCCAGGAAAGAGAAAAATGGGTAAAGAAGTTGTGGTCCTTATGTACAATGGAATATCACTCAGCCATGAAATCAATGTCATAAGGCTAGTAGCAGCATGATGAGTGGATTTAGGTACGACGATTCTAAGTGAAATAAGTCACACAGAAAAGGACACTTCTCATAAGGTATCACTGATAGAGGGAATGTAAAAACCGTTACACTTGAACTGAATTACAAAACAGAACAGAGTCACACATGCAGAAAACACACTATGGCTGCTTAACGGGAAAGGTGAGGTGGGGTGATACATAAAACAAGGGTATCAAATTAGCTCAGATACCATTCCATAAACCCAATATGTAATAGACAAGACCTACTCCTTGCTCAGAGAACTGGACTCAACACGCCCTATTCACCGCACAAGAATATATCTAACTAATAATAATCGTAAAGCCTATGTATTGATATCTCTCTGTTAGTGTGTCAAGTGGGTGTAAAGCGGCATAAACACAACAGTGAAAAGCAGCTAAACCCCATTATAAAAATAAATTACTTTGAAACACCCATGAAACAAAGACAGTGAAAGAGAGAGAAATTCTTACACAATGCGTTCAGGGGCTGTGATGCAACCTGGATTGACCATATCTAGACTGACAGCTGGATCAGACATAAGGGTGGACACTCTTCGGGCTGAGAGGTTTGGTGAGGTTGGGTGAGCAAACGCAGACCCTTTAAAGTAATACTGCATGGTACCCATCGCATGGGTCCCAAATCTCCAGGTTCAAGGGCATCTTCCTACATCGAAAACATGCATGAGAAACCCAGAAGATGGTACACCGTGTGATGGGGAAAGGTTTCTAAAACGCACCTCATTTCTCATCGCCTTGTGCCCGGGTTCGCCATTCCAGCCACTTTACTAGCAAGCTCCCTACTTGGAGCATCAGCACCTTTAACCTCCTGTTCCGTACAGGTTGCAATTTGTCCTGAGGATAAACGGGAAGACGTGGAACCAACGAGAGACTAGCTCTTGGTGTTGGGACAGGCACAGGTCACTCTATTTTCCCATCAGAAAGAAGAATTAACCACAGGCTCAGCCTGCCCCCCGGAACCAGAACAGGGCCTGAAGCCATTCTGCGATTTTGCCGCCAGCTCCCATAAAAACGAGTTGTAAAATGGAGGTTCAGGGCACTGCAATTCACAAACCTGCAGAGTTATAAATGATAACTCTCGTCCACAAATATATTGAGGGAAGGCAAAGAAGAGGATTTGAAATCAAGGCAGAATTGCAGGAAAGAGATTTCAGGAGGTAGATTCGAATCGCATTTAAAGCACATGAAAAGCGGCAAAACGTTGACAATGATGCCCTTGGCCAAAAAGGGCGTATGCGTTTTTTCCTGAATATATTCAGGAAAAAACGCATACGCCCTTTTTGGCCAACCAAGCAACCTGGAAAGGCAAATCAGCGCTACAAACAAGTCTCGCTTCCCATCGGTCAAAAGGGCCATGCTGAAAAAAGTGTCAAAACCAGAAATGCAGGACAGGCCATGGAGAAATGGGAGCCTTGCTACACTGATGGGCGGGATGTAAATTGCCAACAGCCACTCTGGAGAAGTGTACGGTGAGTCCTGAAACATCTGAAAAACACAGCTTAGAGAGCATAGGGCACTTCCACTCATGGGGGTATGAATTGGGAAAATGAAAAATCAGCAAGACACAAGCACCCCAAAGTTGAGGGCTGCTCTGTTGACAAGGACCTCCACTTCATTCCACCTTCAATATCCCAGGAAAGAGAAAAATGGGTAAAGAAGTTGTGGTCCTTATGTACAATGGAATATCACTCAGCCATGAAATCAATGTCATAAGGCTAGTAGCAGCATGATGAGTGGATTAAGGTACGACGATTCTAAGTGAAATAAGTCACACAGAAAAGGACACTTCTCATAAGGTATCACTGATAGAGGGAATGTAAAAACCGTTACACTTGAACTGAATTACAAAACAGAACAGAGTCACACATGCAGAAAACACACTATGGCTGCTTAACGGGAAAGGTGAGGTGGGGTGATACATAAAACAAGGGTTTCAAATTAGCTCAGATACCGTTCCATAAACCCAATATGTAATAGACAAGACCTACTCCTTGCTCAGAGAACTGGACTCAACACGCGCTATTCACCGCACAAGAATATATCTGACTAGTAAAAATCGTAAAGCCTATGTATTGATATCTCTCTGTTAGTGTGTCAAGTGGGTGTAAAGCGGCATAAACACAGCAGTGAAAAGCAGCTAAATCCCATTATGAAAATAAATTACTTTGAAAAACCCATGAAACAAAGACAGTGAACGAGAGAGGAATTCTTACACAATGCGTTCAGGGGCTGTGATGCAACCTGGATTGACCATATCTAGACCCACAGCTGGATGAGACATAAGGGTGGACACTCTTGGGGCTGAGAGGTTTGGTGAGGTTGGGTGAGCAAACGCAGACCCTTTAAAGTAATACTGCATGGTACCCATCGCATGGGTCCCAAATCTCCAGCTTCAAGGGCATCTTCCTACATCAAAAACATGCATGAGAAACCCAGAAGATGGTACACCGTGTGATGGGGAAAGGTTTCTAAAACGCACCTCATTTCTCATCTCCTTGTGCCCGGGTTCGCCATTCCAGCCGCTTTACTAGCAAGCTCCCTACTTGGAGCATCAGCACCTTTAACCTCCTGTTCCGTACAGGTTGCAATTTGTCCTGAGGATAAACGGGAAGACGTGGAACCAACGAGAGACTAGCTCTTGGTGTTGGGACAGGCACAGGTCACTCTATTTTCCCATCAGAAAGAAGAATTAACCACAGGCTCAGCCTGCCCCCCGGAACCAGAACAGGGCCTGAAGCCATTCTGTGATTTTGCGGCCAGCTCCCATAAAAACGAGTTGTAAAATGGAGGTTCAGGGCACTGCAATTCACAAACCTGCAGTTATAAATGATAACTCTCGTCAACAAATATATTGAGGGAAGGCAACGAAGAGGATTTGAAATCAAGGCAGAATTGCAGGAAACAGATTTCAGGAAGTAGATTCGAATCGCCTTTAAAGCAGATGAAAAGCGGCAAAACTTTGACAATGATGCCCTTGGCCAAAAAGGGCGTATGCGTTTTTTCCTGAATATATTCAGGAAAAAACGCATACGCCCTTTTTGGCCAACCAAGCAACCTGGAAAGGCAAATCAGCGCTACAAACAAGTCTCGCTTCCCATCGGTCAAAAGGGCCATGCTGAAAAAAGTGTCAAAACCAGAAATGCAGGACAGGCCATGGAGAAATGGGAGCCTTGCTACACTGATGGGCGGGATGTAAATTGCCAACAGCCACTCTGGAGAAGTGTACGGTGAGTCCTGAAACATCTGAAAAACACAGCTTAGAGAGCATAGGGCACTTCCACTCATGGGGGTATGAATTGGGAAAATGAAAAATCAGCAAGACACAAGCACCCCAAAGTTGAGGGCTGCTCTGTTGACAAGGACCTCCACTTCATTCCACCTTAAATATCCCAGGAAAGAGAAAAATGGGTAAAGAAGTTGTGGTCCTTATGTACAATGGAATATCACTCAGCCATGAAATCAATGTCATAAGGCTAGTAGCAGCATGATGAGTGGATTTAGGTACGACGATTCTAAGTGAAATAAGTCACACAGAAAAGGACACTTCTCATAAGGTATCACTGATAGAGGGAATGTAAAAACCGTTACACTTGAACTGAATTACAAAACAGAACAGAGTCACACATGCAGAAAACACACTATGGCTGCTTAACGGGAAAGGTGAGGTGGGGTGATACATAAAACAAGGGTATCAAATTAGCTCAGATACCGTTCCATAAACCCAATATGTAATAGACAAGACCTACTCCTTGCTCAGAGAACTGGACTCAACACGCCCTATTCACCGCACAAGATTATATCTGACTAGTAATAATCGTAAAGCCTATGTATTGATATCTCTCTGTTAGTGTGTCAAGTGGGTGTAAAGCGGCATAAACACAGCAGTGAAAAGCAGCTAAATCCCATTATGAAAATAAATTACTTTGAAAAACCCATGAAACAAAGACAGTGAAAGAGAGAGGAATTCTTACACAATGCGTTCAGGGGCTGTGATGCAACCTGGATTGACCATATCTAGACCCACAGCTGGATGAGACATAAGGGTGGACACTCTTGGGGCTGAGAGGTTTGGTGAGGTTGGGTGAGGAAACGCAGACCCTTTAAAGTAATACTGCGTGGTACCCATCACATGGGTCCCAAATCTCCAGCTTCAAGGGCATCTTCCTACATCACAAACATGCATGAGAAACCCAGAAGATGGTACACCGTGTGATGGGGAAAGGTTTCTAAAACGCACCTCATTTCTCATCGCCTTGTGCCCGGGTTCGCCATTCCAGCCGCTTTACTAGCAAGCTCCCTACTTGGAGCATCAGCACCTTTAACCTCCTGTTCCGTACAGGTTGCAATTTGTCCTGAGGATAAACGGGAAGACGTGGAACCAACGAGAGACTAGCTCTTGGTGTTGGGACAGGCACAGGTCACTCTATTTTCCCATAAGAAAGAAGAATTAACCACAGGCTCAGCCTACCCCCCGGAACCAGAACAGGGCCTGAAGCCATTCTGCGATTTTGCGGCCAGCTCCCATAAAAACGAGTTGTAAAATGGAGGTTCAGGGCACTGCAATTCACAAACCTGCAGTTATAAATGATAACTCTCGTCCACAAATATATTGAGGGAAGGCAAAGAAGAGGATTTGAAATCAAGGCAGAATTGCAGGAAAGAGATTTCAAGAGGTAGATTCGAATCGCCTTTAAAGCACATGAAAAGCGGCAAATCGTTGACAATGATGCCCTTGGCCAAAAAGGGCGTATGCGTTTTTTCCTGAATATATTCAGGAAAAAACGCATACGCCCTTTTTGGCCAACCAAGCAACCTGGAAAGGCAAATCAGCGCTACAAACAAGTCTCGCTTCCCATCGGTCAAAAGGGCCATGCTGAAAAAAGTGTCAAAACCAGAAATGCAGGACAGGCCATGGAGAAATGGGAGCCTTGCTACACTGATGGGCGGGATGTAAATTGCCAACAGCCACTCTGGAGAAGTGTACGGTGAGTCCTGAAACATCTAAAAAACACAGCTTAGAGAGCATAGGGCACTTCCACTCATGGGGGTATGAATTGGGAAAATGAAAAATCAGCAAGACACAAGCACCCCAAAGTTGAGGGCTGCTCTGTTGACAAGGACCTCCACTTCATTCCACCTTAAATATCCCAGGAAAGAGAAAAATGGGTAAAGAAGTTGTGGTCCTTATGTACAATGGAATATCACTCAGCCATGAAATCAATGTCATAAGGCTAGTAGCAGCATGATGAGTGGATTAAGGTACGACGATTCTAAGTGAAATAAGTCACACAGAAAAGGACACTTCTCATAAGGTATCACTGATAGAGGGAATGTAAAAACCGTTACACTTGAACTGAATTACAAAACAGAACAGAGTCACACATGCAGAAAACACACTATGGCTGCTTAACGGGAAAGGTGAGGTGGGGTGATACATAAAACAAGGGTTTCAAATTAGCTCAGATACCGTTCCATAAACCCAATATGTAATAGACAAGACCTACTCCTTGCTCAGAGAACTGGACTCAACACGCCCTATTCACCGCACAAGAATATATCTGACTAGTAATAATCGTAAAGCCTATGTATTGATATCTCTCTGTTAGTGTGTCAAGTGGGTGTAAAGCGGCATAAACACAGCAGTGAAAAGCAGCTAAATCCCATTATGAAAATAAATTACTTTGAAAAACCCATGAAACAAAGACAGTGAACGAGAGAGGAATTCTTACACAATGCGTTCAGGGGCTGTGATGCAACCTGGATTGACCATATCTAGACCCACAGCTGGATGAGACATAAGAGTGGACACTCTTGGGGCTGAGCGGTTTGGTGAGGTTGGGTGAGCAAACGCAGACCCTTTAAAGTAATACTGCATGGTACCCATCGCATGGGTCCCAAATCTCCAGGTTCAAGGGCATCTTCCTACATCAAAAACATGCATGAGAAACCCAGAAGATGGTACACCATGTGATGGGGAAAGGTTTCTAAAACGCACCTCATTTCTCATCTCCTTGTGCCCGGGTTCGCCATTCCAGCCGCTTTACTAGCAAGCTCCCTACTTGGAGCATCAGCACCTTTAACCTCCTGTTCCGTACAGGTTGCAATTTGTCCTGAGGATAAACGGGAAGACGTGGAACCAACGAGAGACTAGCTCTTGGTGTTGGGACAGGCACAGGTCACTCTATTTTCCCATAAGAAAGAAGAATTAACCACAGGCTCAGCCTACCCCCCGGAACCAGAACAGGGCCTGAAGCCATTCTGCGATTTTGCGGCCAGCTCCCATAAAAACGAGTTGTAAAATGGAGGTTCAGGGCACTGCAATTCACAAACCTGCAGTTATAAATGATAACTCTCGTCCAGAGATATTTTGAGGGAAGGCAAAGAAGAGGATTTGAAATCAAGGCAGAATTGCAGGAAACAGATTTCAGGAGGTAGATTCGAATCGCCTTTAAAGCACATGAAAAGCGGCAAAACGTTGACAATGATGCCCTTGGCCAAAAAGGGCGTATGCGTTTTTTCCTGAATATATTCAGGAAAAAACGCATACGCCCTTTTTGGCCAACCAAGCAACCTGGAAAGGCAAATCAGTGCTACAAAGAAGTCTCGCTGCCCATCGGTCAAAAGGGCCATGCTGAAAAAAGTGTCAAAACCAGAAATGCAGGACAGGCCATGGAGAAATGGGAGCCTTGCTACACCGATGGGCGGGATGTAAATTGCCAAGAGCCACTCTGGAGTAGTGTACGGTGAGTCCTGAAACATCTGAAAAACACAGCTTAGAGAGCATAGGGCACTTTCACTCATGGGGGTATAAATTGGGAAAATTAAAAATCAGCAAGACACAAGCAACCCAAAGTTTAGGGCTGCTCTGTTGACCAGGACCTCCATTTCATTCCACCTTAAATATCCCAGGAAAAAGAAATATGGATAAAGAAGTTGTGGTCCTTATGTACAATGGAATATCACTCAGCCATGAAATCAATATCGTAAGGTTAGTAGCAGCATGATGAGTGGATTTAGGTACGACGATTCTAAGTGAAATAAGTCACACAGAAAAGGACACTTCTCATAAGGTATCACTTATAGATGGAATGTAAAAACCGTTACACTTGAACTGAATTACAAAACAGAACAGAGTCACACATGCAGAAAACACACTATGGCTGCTTAACGGGAAAGGTGAGGTGGGGTGATACATAAAACAAGGGTATCAAATTAGCTCAGATACCGTTCCATAAACCCAATATGTAATAGACAAGACCTACTCCTTGCTCAGAGAACTGGACTCAACACGCCCTATTCACCGCACAAGAATATATCTGACTAGTAATAATCATAAAACCTATGTATTGATATCTCTCTGTTAGTGTGTCAAGTGGGTGTAAAGCGGCATAAACAAAGCAGTGAAAAGCAGCTAAATCCCATTATGAAAATAAATTACTTTGAAAAACCCATGAAACAAAGACAGTGAAAGAGAGAGTAATTCTTACACAATGCGTTCAGGGGCTGTGATGCAACCTGGATTGACCATATCTAGACCCACAGCTGGAAGAGACATAAGGGTGGACACTCTTGGGGCTGAGAGGTTTGGTGAGGTTGGGTGAGCAAATGCAGACCCTTTAAAGTAATACTGCGTGGTACCCATCGCATGGGTCCCAAATCTCCAGGTTCAAGGGCATCTTCCTACATCAAAAACATGCATGAGAAACCCAGAAGATGGTACACCGTGTGATGGGGAAAGGTTTCTAAAACGCACCTCATTTCTCATCTCCTTGTGCCCGGGTTCGCCATTCCAGCCGCTTTACTAGCAATCTCCCTACTTGGAGCATCAGCACCTTTAACCTCCTGTTCCGTAGAGGTGGCAATTTGTCCTGAGGATGAACGGGAAGACGTGGAACCAACGAGAGACTAGCTCTTGGTGTTGGGACAGGCACAGGTCACTCTATTTTCCCATCAGGAAGAAGAATTAACCACAGGCTCAGCCTGCCCCCCGGAACCAGAACAGGGCCTGAAGCCATCCTGTGCTTTTGCGGCCAGCTCCCAAAAAAGCGAGTTGTAAAATGGAGGTTCAGGGCACTGCAATTCAGAAACCTACAGAGTTATAAATGATAACTCTCGTCCACAAATATATTGAGGGAAGGCAAAGAAGAGGATTTGAAATCAAGGCAGAATTGCAGGAAACAGATTTCAGGAGGTAGATTCGAATCGCCTTTAAAGCACATGAAAAGCGGCAAAACGTTGACAATGATGCCCTTGGCCAAAAAGGGCGTATGCGTTTTTTCCTGAATATATTCAGGAAAAAACGCATACGCCCTTTTTGGCCAACCAAGCAACCTGGAAAGGCAAATCAGTGCTACAAAGAAGTCTCGCTGCCCATCGGTCAAAAGGGCCATGCTGAAAAAAGTGTCAAAACCAGAAATGCAGGACAGGCCATGGAGAAATGGGAGCCTTGCTACACCGATGGGCGGGATGTAAATTGCCAAGAGCCACTCTGGAGTAGTGTACGGTGAGTCCTGAAACATCTGAAAAACACAGCTTAGAGAGCATAGGGCACTTTCACTCATGGGGGTATAAATTGGGAAAATTAAAAATCAGCAAGACACAAGCAACCCAAAGTTTAGGGCTGCTCTGTTGACCAGGACCTCCATTTCATTCCACCTTAAATATCCCAGGAAAAAGAAATATGGATAAAGAAGTTGTGGTCCTTATGTACAATGGAATATCACTCAGCCATGAAATCAATATCGTAAGGTTAGTAGCAGCATGATGAGTGGATTTAGGTACGACGATTCTAAGTGAAATAAGTCACACAGAAAAGGACACTTCTCATAAGGTATCACTTATAGAGGGAATGTAAAAACCGTTACACTTGAACTGAATTACAAAACAGAACAGAGTCACACATGCAGAAAACACACTATGGCTGCTTAACGGGAAAGGTGAGGTGGGGTGATACATAAAACAAGGGTATCAAATTAGCTCAGATACCGTTCCATAAACCCAATATGTAATAGACAAGACCTACTCCTTGCTCAGAGAACTGGACTCAACACGCCCTATTCACCGCACAAGAATATATCTGACTAGTAATAATCATAAAACCTATGTATTGATATCTCTCTGTTAGTGTGTCAAGTGGGTGTAAAGCGGCATAAACAAAGCAGTGAAAAGCAGCTAAATCCCATTATGAAAATAAATTACTTTGAAAAACCCATGAAACAAAGACAGTGAAAGAGAGAGTAATTCTTACACAATGCGTTCAGGGGCTGTGATGCAACCTGGATTGACCATATCTAGACCCACAGCTGGAAGAGACATAAGGGTGGACACTCTTGGGGCTGAGAGGTTTGGTGAGGTTGGGTGAGCAAATGCAGACCCTTTAAAGTAATACTGCGTGGTACCCATCGCATGGGTCCCAAATCTCCAGGTTCAAGGGCATCTTCCTACATCAAAAACATGCATGAGAAACCCAGAAGATGGTACACCGTGTGATGGGGAAAGGTTTCTAAAACGCACCTCATTTCTCATCTCCTTGTGCCCGGGTTCGCCATTCCAGCCGCTTTACTAGCAATCTCCCTACTTGGAGCATCAGCACCTTTAACCTCCTGTTCCGTAGAGGTGGCAATTTGTCCTGAGGATGAACGGGAAGACGTGGAACCAACGAGAGACTAGCTCTTGGTGTTGGGACAGGCACAGGTCACTCTATTTTCCCATCAGGAAGAAGAATTAACCACAGGCTCAGCCTGCCCCCCGGAACCAGAACAGGGCCTGAAGCCATCCTGTGCTTTTGCGGCCAGCTCCCAAAAAAGCGAGTTGTAAAATGGAGGTTCAGGGCACTGCAATTCAGAAACCTACAGAGTTATAAATGATAACTCTCGTCCACAAATATATTGAGGGAAGGCAAAGAAGAGGATTTGAAATCAAGGCAGAATTGCAGGAAACAGATTTCAGGAGGTAGATTCGAATCGCCTTTAAAGCACATGAAAAGCGGCAAAACGTTGACAATGATGTCCTTGGCCAAAAAGGGCGTATGCGTTTTTTCCTGAATATATTCAGGAAAAAACGCATACGCCCTTTTTGGCCAACCAAGCAACCTGGAAAGGCAAATCAGCGCTACAAAGAAGTCTCGCTTCCCATCGGTCAAAAGGGCCATGCTGAATATGGGAAAGGAAATAGTTAATCAAGTCCAGGAAGCACAGAGAGTCCCATACAGGATAAACCCAAGGAGAAACACGCCAAGACACATAATAATCAAACTGTCAAAAATTAAATATAAAGAAAACATATTAAAAGCAGCAAGGGAAAAACAACAAATAACACACAAGGGAATCCCCATAAGGTTAACATCTGATCTTTCAGCAGAAACTCTGCAAGCCAGAAGGGAGTGGCAGGATATACTTAAAGTGATGAAGGAGAAAAACCTACAACCAAGGTTACTCTACCCAGCCAGGATCTCATTCAGATTTGATGGAGAAATTAAAACCTTTACAGACAAGCAAAAGCTGAGAGAGTTCAGCACCACAAAACCAGCTTTACAACAAATGCTAAAGGAACTTCTCTAGGCAGGAAACACAAGAGAAGGAAAACACCTACAATAACAAACCCAAAACATTTAAGAAAATGGGAATGGGAACATACATATCGATAATTACCTTGAATGTAAATGGATTAAATGCTCCCACCAAAAGACACAGACTGGCTGAATGGATACAAAAACAAGACCCATATATATGCTGTCTACAAGAGACCCACTTCAGACCTAGAGACACATACAGACTGAAAGTGAGGGGATGGAAAAAGATATTCCATGCAAATGGAAATCAAAAGAAAGCTGGAGTAGCAATTCTTATATCAGACAAAATAGACTTTAAAATAAAGAATATTATAAGAGACAAAGAAGGACACTATATAATGATCAAGGGATCGATCCAAGAGGAAGGTATAACAATTGTAAATATTTATGCACCCAACATAGGAGCACCTCAATACATAAGGCAAATACTAACAGCCATAAAAGGGGAAATTGACAGCAACACAATCATAGTAGGGGACTTTAACACCCCACTTTCACCAATGGACAGATCATCCAAAATGAAAATAAATAAGGAAACACAAGCTTTAAATGATACATTAAACAAGATGGACTTAATTGATATTTATAGGACATTCCACCCAAAAACAACAGAATACACATTTTTCTCAAGTGCGCATGGAACATTCTCCAGGATAGATCATATCTTGGGTCACAAATCAAGCCTTGGTAAATTTAAGAAAATTGAAATCGTATCAAGTATCTTTTCCGACCACAACGCTATGAGACTAGATATCAATTACAGGAAAAGATCTGTAAAAAATACAAACACATGGAGGCTACACAATACACTACTTAATAATGAAGTGATCACTGAAGAAATCAAAGGGGAAATCAAAAAATACCTAGAAACAAATGACAATGGAGATACGACGACCCAAAACCTATGGGATGCAGCAAAAGCAGTGCTAAGAGGGAAGTTTATAGCAATACAAGCCTACCTCAAGAAACAGGAAACATCTCGAATAAACAACCTAACCTTGCACCTAAAGCAATTAGAGAAAGAAGAACAAAAAAACCCCAAAGCTAGCAGAAGGAAAGAAATCATAAAGATCAGGTCAGAAATAAATGAAAAAGAAATGAAGGAAACAATAGCAAAAATCAATAAAACTAAAAGCTGGTTCTTTGAGAAGATAAACAAAATTGATAAACCATTAGCCAGACTCATCAAGAGAAAAAGGGAGAAGACTCAAATCAATAGAATTAGAAATGAAAAAGGAGAAGTAACCACTGACACTGCAGAAATACAAAAGATCATGAGAGATTACTACAAGCAACTCTACGCCAATAAAATGGACAACCTGGAAGAAATGGACAGATTCTTAGAAATGCACAAACTGCCGAGACTGAACCAGGAAGAAATAGAAAATATGAACAGACCAATCACAAGCACTGAAATTGAAACTGTGATTAAAAACCTTCCAACAAACAAAAGCCCAGGACCAGATGGCTTCACAGGTGAATTCTATCAAACATTTAGAGAAGAGCTAACACCTATCCTTCTCAAACTCTTCCAAAATATTGCAGAGGGAGGAACACTCCCAAACTCATTCTACGAGGCCACCATCACCCTGATACCAAAACCAGACAAAGATGTCACAAAGAAGGAAAACTACAGGCCAATATCACTGATGAACATAGATGCAAAAATCCTCAACAAAATACTCGCAAACAGAATCCAACAGCACATTAAAAGGATCATACACCATGATCAAGTGGGGTTTATCCCAGGAATGCAAGGATTCTTCAATATACGTAAATCAATCAATGTGATACACCATATTAACAAATTGAAGGAGAAAAACCATATGATCATCTCAATAGATGCAGAGAAAGCTTTCGACAAAATTCAACACCCATTTATGATAAAAGCCCTGCAGAAAGTAGGCATAGAGGGAACTTTCCTCAACATAATAAAGGCCATATATGACAAACCCACAGCCAACATTGTCCTCAATGGTGAAAAACTGAAACCATTTCCACTAAGATCAGGAACAAGACAAGGTTGCCCACTCTCACCACTATTATTCAACATAGTTTTGGAAGTGTTAGCCACAGCAATCAGAGAAGACAAAGAAATAAAAGGAATCCAAATCGGAAAAGAAGAAGTAAAGCTGTCACTGTTTGCAGATGACATGATACTATACATAGAGAATCCTAAAGATGCTACCAGAAAACTCCTAGAGCTAATCAATGAATTTGGTAAAGTAGCAGGATACAAAATTAATGCACAGAAATCTCTTGCATTTCTATACACTAATGACGAAAAATCTGAAAGTGAAATTAAGAAAACACTCCCATTTACCATTGCAACAAAAAGAATAAAATATCTAGGAATAAACCTACCTAAGGAGACAAAAGACCTGTATGCAGAAAATTATAAGACACTGATGAAAGAAATTAAAGATGATACAAACAGATGGAGAGATATACCATGTTCCTGGATTGGAAAAATCAACATTGTGAAAATGAGTCTACTACCCAAAGCAATCTACAGATTCAATGCAATCCCTATCAAACTACCACTGGCATTTTTCACAGAACTAGAACAAAAAATTTCACAATTTGTATGGAAACACAAAAGACCCCGAATAGCCAAAGCAATCTTGAGAACGAAAAATGGAGCTGGGGGAATCAGGCTCCCTGACTTCAGACTATATTACAAAGCTACAGTAATCAAGACAGTTTGGTACTGGCACAAAAACAGAAATATAGATCAATGGAACAGGATAGAAAGCCCAGAGATAAACCCACGCACATATGGTCACCTTATCTTTGATAAAGGAGGCAAGCATATACAGTGGAGAAAAGACAGCCTCTTCAATAAGTGGTGCTGGGAAAATTGGACAGGTACATGTAAAAGTATGAAATTAGAACACTCCCTGACACCATGCACAAAAATAAACTCAAAATGGATTAAAGACCTAAGTGTAAGACCAGACACTATCGAACTCTTAGAGGAAAACATAGGCAGAACACTCTATGACATACATCACAGCAAGATTCTTTTTGACCCAGCTCCCAGAGAAATGGAAATAAGAACACAAATAAACAAATGGGACCTAATGAAACTTAAAAGCTTTTGCACAGCAAAGGAAACCATAAACAAGACCAAAAGACAACCATCAGAATGGGAGAAAATATTTGCAAATGAAGCAACTGACAAAGGATTAATCTCCAAGATTTACAAGCAGCTCATGCAGCTCAATAACAAAAAAACGAACAACCCAATCCAAAAATGGGCAGAAGACCTAAATAGACATTTCTCCAAAGAAGATATACAGATGGCCAACAGACACATGAAAGAATGCTCAACATCATTAATCATTAGAGAAATGCAAATCAAAACTACAATGAGATATCATCTCACACCGGTCAGAATGGCCATCATCAAAAAATCTAGAAACAATAAATGCTGGAGAGGGTGTGGAGGAAAGGGAACTCTCTTGCACTGTTGGTGGGAATGTAAATTGATACAGCCACTATGGAGAACAGTATGGAGGTTCCTTAAAAAACTACAAATAGAACTACCATACGACCCAGCAATCCCACTACTGGGCATATACCCTGAGAAAACCATAGGTCAAAAAGAGTCATGTACCAAAATGTTCATTGCAGCTCTATTTACAATAGCCAGGACATGGAAGCAACCTAAATGTCCATCGACAGATGAATGGATAAAGAAGATGTGGCACATATATACAATGGAATATTACTCAGCCATAAAAAGAAATGAAACGGAGGTATTTGTAATGAGGTGGATGGAGTTAGAGTCTGTCATACAGAGTGAAGTAAGTCAGAAAGAGAAAAACAAATACAGTATGCTAACACATATATACGGAATCTAAGGAAAAAAAAAAGCCATGAAGAACCTAGTGGCAAGACGGGAATAAAGACACAGACCTACTAGAGAATGGACTTGAGGATATGGGGAGGGGGTGGGGTGAGATGTGACAGGGTGAGAGAGTGTCATGGACATATATACACTACCAAATGTAAAATAGATAGCTAGTGGGAAGCAGCCGCATAGCACAGGGAGATCAGCTCGGTGCTTTGTGACCACCTAGAGGGGTGGGATGGGGAGGGTGGGAGGGAGGGAGATGCAAGAGGGAAGAGATATGGGAACATATTGTATATGTATAACTGATTAACTTTGTTATAAAGCAGAAGCTAACACACCATTGTAAGGCAATTATACTTCAATAAAGATGTTTAAAAAAATAAAAAAAAAAAGGGCCATCCTGAAAAAAGTGACAAAACCAGAAATGCAGGACAGGCCATGGAGAAATGGGAGCCTTGCTACACTGATGGGCGGGATGTAAATTGCCAACAGCCACTCTGGAGAAGTGTACAGTGTGTCCTGAAACATCTAAAAAACACAGCTTAGAGAGCATAGGGCACTTCCACTCATGGGGGTATGAATTGGGAAAATGAAAAATCAGCAAGACACAAGCACCCCAAAGTTTAGGGCTGCTCTGTTGACAAGGACCTCCACTTCATTCCACCTTAAATATCCCAGGAAAGAGAAAAATGGGTAAAGAAGTTGTGGTCCTTATGTACAATGGAATATCACTCAGCCATGAAATCAATGTCATAAGGCTAGTAGCAGCATGATGAGTGGATTTAGGTACGACGATTCTAAGTGAAATAAGTCACACAGAAAAGGACACTTCTCATAAGGTATCACTGATAGAGGGAATGTAAAAACTGTTACACTTGAACTGAATTACAAAACAGAACAGAGTCACACATGCAGAAAACACACTATGGCTGCTTAACGGGAAAGGTGAGGTGGGGTGATACATAAAACAAGGGTTTCAAATTAGCTCAGATACCGTTCCATAAACCCAATATGTAATAGACAAGACCTACTCCTTGCTCAGAGAACTGGACTCAACACGCCCTATTCACCGCACAAGAATATATCTGACTAGTAATAATCGTAAAACCTATGTATTGATATCTCTCTGTTAGTGTGTCAAGTGGGTGTAAAGCGGCATAAACACAGCAGTGAAAAGCAGCTAAACCTCATTATAATAATAAATTACTTTTAAAAACCCATGAAACAAAGACAGTGAAAGAGAGAGGAATTCTTACACAATGCGTTCAGGGGCTGTGATGCAACCTGGATTGACCATACCTAGACACACAGCTGGATGAGACATAAGGGTGGACACTCTTGGGGCTGAGAGGTTTGGTGAGGTTGGGTGAGCAAACGCAGACCCTTTAAATTAATACTGCGTGGAACCCATCGCATGGGTCCCAAATCTCCAGGTTCAAGGGCATCTTCCTACATCGAAAACATGCATGAGAAACCCAGAAGATGGTACACCATGTGATGGGGAAAGGTTTCTAAAACGCACCTCATTTCTCATCTCCTTGTGCCCGGGTTCCCATTCCAGCCGCTTTACTAGCAATCTCCCTACTTGGAGCATAAGCACCTTTAACCTCCTGTTTCGTACAGGTTGCAATTTGTCCTGAGGATGAACGGGAAGACGGGGAACCAATGAGAGACTAGCTCTTGGTTTTGGGACAGGCACAGGTCACTCTATTTTCCCATCAGGAAGAAGAATTAACCACAGGCTCAGCCTGCGCCCCGGAACAAGAACAGGGCCTGAAACCATCCTGCGCGCTTGCGGCCAGCTCCCAAAAAAGCGAGTTGAAAAATGGAGCTCAGGGGCACTGCAACTCAAAACCTGCAGAGTTATAAATGATAACTCTCGTTCACAAATATATTGAGGGAAGGCAACGAAGAGGATTTGAAATCAAGGCAGAATTGCAGGAAACAGATTTCAGGAGGTAGATACGAATCGCTTTTAAAGCACATGAAAAGCGGCAAAACGTCGACAATGATGCCTTTGGCCAAAAAGGGCGTATGCGTTTTTTCCTGAATATATTCAGGAAAAAACGCATACGCCCTTTTTGGCCAACCAAGCAACCTGGAAAGGCAAATCAGTGCTACAAAGCATTCTCGCTTCCCATCGGTCAAACGGACCATGCTGAAAAAAGTGTCAAAACCAGAAATGCAAGACAGGCCATGGAGAAATGGGAGCCTTGCTATGCTGATGGGCCGGATGTAAATTGCCAACAGCCACTCTGGAGAAGTGTACGGTGTGTCCTGAAACATCGAAAAAATATAGCTTAGAGAACATAGGGCACTTCCACTCATGGGCGTATAAATTGGGGAAATTAAAAATCAGGAAGACACAGGCACCCCAAAGTTTAGGGCTGCTCTGTTGACAAGAACCTCCACTTCATGACACCTGAAATATCCCAGGAAAGAGAAAAATGGATAAAGAAGTGGTGGTCCTTATGTACAATGGAATAACACTCAGCCATGAAATCAATGTCATAAGGCTAGTAGCAGCATGATGAGTGGATTTAGGTACGACGATTCTAAGTGAAATAAGTCACACAGAAAAAGACACGTATCATAAGCTATCACTTATAGAGGGAATGTAAAAACCGCTACACTTGAACTGAATTACAAAGCAGAACAGAGTCACACGTTTAGAAAACACACTATGGCTGGTTAACGGGAAAGCTGAGGTGGGGTGATGCATAAAACAAGGGTTTCAAATTATCTGAGATACCGTTCCATAAACCCAATATGTAACAGACAAGAACTACTCCTTGCTCAGAGAACAGGACTCAACACACCCTATTCACCGCAAAAGAATATATTTGATTAGTAGTAATCTTAAAACCTATGTATTGATATCTCTCTGTTAGTGGGTCAAGTGGGTTTAAAGCGGCATAAACACAGTAGTGAAAAGCAGCTAAACCCCATTATAAAAATAAATTACTTTTAAAAACCCATGATACAAAGACAGTGAAAGAGAGAGAAATTCTTACACAATTCGTTCAGGGGCTGTGATGCAACCTGGATCGACCATATCTAGACCCACAGCTGGGTGAGACATAAGGGTGGACACTCTTGAGGCTGAGAGGTTTGGTGAGGTTGGATGAGCCAACGCAGACCCTTTAAAGTAATACTGCGTGACACCCATCCCATGGGTCCCAAATCTCCAGGTTCAAGGGCATCTTCCTACATCAAAAACATGCATGAGAAACCCAGAAGATGGTACACCATGTGATCGGGAAAGGTTTCTAAAATGCACCTCATTTATCATCTCCTTGTGCTCGGGTTCGCCATTCCAGCCACTTTCCTAGCAATCTCCCTACTTGGAGCATCAGCACCTTTAACCTCCTGTTCCGTACAGGTTGCAATTTGTACTGAGGATGAACGGGAAGAGGGGGAACCAATGAGAGACTAGATCTAGGTGTTGGGACAGGCACAGGTCACTCTATTTTCCCATAAGAAAGAAGAATTAACCACAGGCTCAGCCTGCGCCCCAGAACCAGAACAGGGCCTGAAGCCATTCTGCGATTTTGCGGCCAGCTCCCATAAAAACGAGTTGTAAAATGGAGGTTCAGGGCACTGCAATTCACAAACCTGCAGAGTTATAAATGATAACTGTCGTCCACAAATATATTGAGGGAAGGCAAAGAAGAGGATTTGAAATCAAGGCAGAATTGCAGGAAACAGATTTCAGGAGGTAGATACGAATCGCCTTTAAAGCACATGAAAAGCGGCAAAACGTTGACAATGATGCCCTTGGCCAAAAAGGGCGTATGCGTTTTTTCCTGAATATATTCAGGAAAAAACGCATACGCCCTTTTTGGCCAACCAAGCAACCTGGAAAGGCAAATGAGCGCTACAAAGAAGTCTCGCTTCCCATCGGTCAAAAGGGCCATGCTGAAAAAAGTGTCAAAACCAGAAATGCAGGACAGGCCATGGAGAAATGGGAGCCTTGCTACACTGATGGGCGGGATGTAAATTGCCAACAGTCACTCTGGAGAAGTGTACGGTGTGTCCTGAAACATCTAAAAAACACAGCTTAGAGAGCATAGGGCATTTCCACTCATGGGCGTATAAATTGGGAAAACTAAAAATCAGCAAGACACAGGCACACCAAAGTTTAGGGCTGCTCTGTTGACAAGAACCTTCTCTTCATTACACCTTAAATATCCCAGGAAATAGGAAAATGGATAACGATGTTGTGGTCCTTATGTACAATGGAATATCACTCAGCCATGAAATCAATGTCATAAGGCTATTAGCAGCATGATGAGTGGATTTATGTTCGACGATTCTAAGTGAAATAAGTCACACAGAAAAAGACACTTATCATAAGCTATCACTTATAGAGGGAATGTAAAAACCGCTACACTTGAACTGAATTACAAAGCAGAACAGAGTCACACGTTTAGAAAACACACTATGGCTGCATAACGGGAAAGGTGAGGTGGGGTGATGCATAAAACAAGGGTTTCATATTAGCTCAAATACCGATCCATAAACCCAATATGTAATAGACAAGACCTACTCCTTGCTCAGTGAAGTGGATGCAACACCCCCTATTCAACGAACAAGAATATATCTGACTAGTAAAAATCTTAAAACCTATGTATTGATTTCTCTCTGTAAGTGAATCAAGTGGCTGTAAAGGGGCATAAACACAGCAGTGAAAATCAGGTAAACCCCATTATAAAAATAAATTACTTTAAAATCCCAAAAAACAAAGACAGTGATAGAGGGAGAAATTTTTACATAATTCGTTCCGGGGCTGTGATGCAACCTGGTGTGACCATATCTAGACCCACAGCTGGATGAGAAATAAAGCTGGACACTCTTGGGGCTGAAGGTCTCTTTCCCTATTTACCAGATTGGGAACGTAGAAAGGCTGCCACCCTCTGGCCGTTACCTGCAAACGCAGCTTTAAAACCTGTGCTAATGGTCACTTCATATGAACAAGTACTTCAGGGCTGTAAATGAAACGTGCCCTCAAAATGTCTTGAGGGAGGTAATGGCCAAAAATTTTCAAAATGTGACACTTACTTTAAGAAAACACTTTGAAGAACTAAGCTGTAATCACAGTTTGATAAATAAAAAGGGCATGCTTTAAAGCTCAATTTCAACAGATTATGGGACACATGCAAATTCAACCACAGATAGGTATCAGCTCGCACCTGTTAGAATAACCATCAGCAAGAAAACTACAAACAATAAATATTGAAGGTGTTTTGGAGAAATGCATACCCTCAATTTTAAGTGGGACGTAACCTGGAAAGAGCCACTAATGAGAACTGAATGGTGGTGCCTTTAAAACATACACACTGAGCTACCATATGATACAGCAAGCCCACTCCTTGGCCTATAACATAAGAAGATATAACTGGAAAGACACAGGCAAGCAAATGTGCATTGCAGCAGTATTACAATAGCCAAGACATGGAGGCAACCAGAAAGTCCATCAAGAGGTGCGTGGCCAAAGAAGAACTGGTACACGTACAGATGGAATATTAGCCAGGGAAAAAAATGAAACAATGCCATTTGCAGCACCATGTATGATTCTTGAGGTAATCAGGCAAAGTGTACTAAGTCAGAAAGCAAAAGACACATATCCTATAATATCACTTATAGGTCTTAGCTAAAAATTGATACCAATGAAGATATTTCCACAGAGAAATGCAATCACAGATTCATTAAACAAACTTATGGTTCACCAAATGGAAAGGTGTGAGGATTGGATACATTAGGATATTGGGGTTAAGATAGATATAGAAACACATGTGAAATATGTAATCACCAAAGACCTACGTAATACCAAGACAAGACTACTCAACATCGTGTCATAACCTACATGGGAAAATGATCCAAAGAAGAATAGATATATGTATATGTTTAAAAGAACCACATCTTTCACACCTAGAAGAAACAAAACATTTTAATTAAATTTGCTCTGACAAAAAATAAAAATTAAATTAAAAAAAGAACAAGAAGTAATGAGACATAAACTTAAGGGGCTATTTGCTGGCACATTGCATTCTAATTTACAACCAGAACATGACTTCCATTAAGGCTCTGTCATCACTAATAAAGCAGCTTTATAAGCAATGTTGAAGGTAGCTTAAAAGAAGTCTCACTAATTATTGATAGTAACAAGGAAACAAAGAAAAGTAAAAATCTCACTGCAAAAAGTATACATAGGGTAAGGATAGTAGATCAAACACTTATTAAACTTCTGTAAAGAATAAAAGACAACAGTAGTATGTTTTTTTAAAAAGAGAGGGCCCAAATAAATCTGAAATGAAAGAGATGATGTTACAACGGACACCACAGAAATACAAAGTATCCTAAGATACACACAGGGTAACTCAGGGCTCAGACTGGACAGAGCCCACTCTCCAGTCCCCTGTACATGACTTACAGGAGCCTCAGGAACTGAGGAGGGGGTCCCTGAGGAGAGGCTCAAGATAGAATATGGTAGACATTAACATGACTGCATTCATCTTAAACATGCCTGAACTACATTCACACGAGATGATTTTGTCCTGTATGTACATCGGCACCTCTAGTTGGAACTGCAGATCTTTGGCTTCAACACCTCTACTGACAACGTTAGCGTCACCTGCTGTGGACCGTCTCCTATAGGATTTCTAGAATCACAAAACATCGAAGCTTCACAGGACCCAGAGTCTGTGCAACTCCACACAGAGTCTCAGAGTCTCAACTCCACTCAGATACTCCACTCTTGGAGGGCACACACAAAGTAGTGTGCACATCAGGACCCAGGGGAAGGAGCAGTGACCCTGTAGGAGAATGACCAGAACTACCTGCTACTTTTAGAGGGTCTCCTGCAGAGGCAGGTGGTGGCTGTGGCTGTGGCTCACCGTGAGGACAACGACACTGGCAGCAGAAGTTCTGGGAAATACTCCTTGGTGTGAGCCCTCCCAGAGTCCGCCATTAGCCCCACCAAGAGCAAGGTAGGCTCCAGGGCTGGGTCGCCTCAGGCCAAACAACCAACAGGGAGGGAACCCAGCCCCATGCATCAGCAGACAAGCGGATTAAACTTTTTATTAAAGTTTTATTTAATCCGTAGACAAGCGGATTAAAGCTCTGCCCACCAAAGCAACACCCAGCTCTACCCACCACCAGTCCTTCCCATCAGGAAGCTTGCACAAGCCTCTAAGATAGACTCATCCACCGGAGAGCAGACAGCAGAAGCAAGAAGAACTACAATTCTGCAGCCTGTGGAAGGAAAACCACATTCACAGAAAGATAGACAAAATGAAAAGGCAGAGGACTTTATACCAGATCAAGGAACAAGATAAAACCCCAGAAAAAAAAAAACAAAATGAGGTGGAGATAGGGAACCTTCCAGAAAAAAAATTCAGAATAATGATAGTGAAGTTGAGCCAAGACCTTGGAAAAAGAAAGGAGGCAAAGATCGAGAAGATGCAAGAAATGTTTAACAAAGACCTAGAAGAATTAAGGAACAAACACCTAGAAGAATTAAAGAACAAACAAACAGAGGTGAACAATGGAATAACTGAAATGAAAAATACACTAGAAGGAATCAGTAGCAGAATAACTGTGGCAGAAGAACGGATAAGTGACCTGGAAGACAGAAAGGTGGAAATCACTGCCATGGAACAGAATAAAGAAAAAGAATGAAAATAAACGAAGACACCCCAAGAGTCCTCTGGGACAACATTAAACGCAACAACATTCGCATTATAGGGGTCCCAGAAGGAGAAGAGAGAGAGAAAGGACCCGAGAATATATTTAAAGAGATAATGGTCAAAAACTTCCCTAGCATGGGAAAAGAAATAGCCACCCAAGTCCAGAAGCACAGAGTGTCCCAGGCAGGATAAACCAAAGGAGAAAAATGACAAGACACATAGTAATCAAATTGACAAAAATTAACGACAAAGAAAAATGATTGAAAGCAGCAAGGGAAAAATGACAAATAACATACAAGGGAACTCCCATAAGGATAACAACTGATTTCTCAGCAGAAAATCTACAAGCCAGAAGGAAGTGGCATGATAAATTTAAAGTGATGAAAGGGAAGAACCTACAACCAAGAGTACTCCACCCTGCAAAGAGCTCATTCAGATTTGATGGAGAAATCAAAAGCCTTACAGACAAGCAAAAGCTAAGAGAATTCAGCACCATGAAACCAGCTCTACACCAAATGCTAAAGGAACTTCTCTAAGTGGGAAACACAAGAGAAGAAAAGGACCCACCAAGACAAACCCATAACAATTAAGAAAATAGTAGTAGGAACATACATATCGATAATTACCTTAAACGTGAATGCACTACATGTTCCAACCAAAAGACACAGGCTCGCTGAATGGATACAAAAACAAGACCCATATATATGCTGTCTACAAGAGATCCATTTCAGACCTAGGGACACATACAGACTCAAAGTGAGGCGATGGAAAAATATATTCTATGCAAATGAAAATCAAAAGAAAGCTGGAGTAGCAATACTCATATCAGATAAAATAGACTTTAAAATAAAGAATGTTACAAGAGACAAGGAAAGGCACTACATAATGGTCAGGGGATCAATCCAAGAAGAAGATATAACAATTATAAATATATATGTACCCAAAATAGGAGCAGCTCAATGTATAAGGCAACTGCTAACAGCTATAAAAGAGGAAATCGACAGTAACACAATAATAGCGGGGGACTTTAACAGCTCACTTACACCAGTGGAGATCAGCCAGACAGAAAATTAATAAGGAAACACAAGCTTTAAATGACACAATAGACCAGATAGAGTTAATTGATATTTATAGGACATTCCATCCAAAAACAGCAGATTACACGTTCTTCTCAACTGCACACGGAACATTCTCCAGGATAGATCACATCTTGGGTCACAGATAAAGCCTCAGTAAATTTAAGAAAACTGAAATCATATCAAGCAGCTGTTCCGACCACAATGCTATGAGATTAGAAATCAATTACACGGAAAAAACCGTAAAAAACACAAACACATGGAGGCTAAACAATACGTTACTAAATAACCAAGAGATCACTGAAGAAATCAAAGAGGAAATCAAAAACTACCTAGAGACAAATGACAACAAAAACACGATGATCCAAAACCTATGGGATGCAGCAAAAGGAGTTCTAAGAGGGAAGTTTATAGCAATACAAGCTTACCTCAAGAAACAAGAAAAATCTCAAATAAACAATCTAACCTTACACCTAGAGGAACTAGAGAAAGAAGAACAAAACCCAAAGTTAGTAGAAGGAAAGAAATCATAAAGATCAGAGCAGAAATAAATGAAATAGAAACAAAGAAAACGAAAGCAAAGATCAATAAAACTAAAAGCTGGTTCTTTGAGAAGATAAGCAAAAATGATCAACCTTTAGCCGGACTCCAGAAAAAGAGGGAGAGGACGCAAATCAACAAAATTAGAAGTGAAAAAGCAGAAGTTATAACAGACACCACAGGAATACAAAGCATCCTAAGAGACTACTACAAGCAACTCTAGGCCAATAAAATGGACAATCTGGAAGAAATGGACAAATTCTTAGAAAGGGATAACCTTCTAAGACTGAACCAGGAAGAAATAGAAAATATGAACAAACCTATCACAAGCAATGAAATTGAAACTGTGATTAAAAATCTTCCAACAAACAAAAGTCCAGAACCAGATGGCATCACAGGTGAATTCTATCAAACATTTAGAGCAGAGCTAACACCCAACCTTCTCAAATTCTTCAAAACAATTGCAGCGGAAGGAACACTCCCAAACTCATTCTATGAGACCACCATCACCCTGATACCAAAATCAGACAGAGATACTACAAGGAAAGAAAATTATAGACCAATATCACTGATGAATATAGATGTAAAAATCCTCAACAAAATACTAGCAAACAGAATCGAACAACACATGAAAAGGATCATACACCATGATCAAGTGGGGTTTATCCCAGGGATGCGAGGATTCTTCAATATACACAAATCAATGTGATACACCATATTAACAAATTGTAGAATAAAAGCATATGATCATCTCAATAGATGAAGGAAAAGATTTTGAGAAAATTCAACACTCATTTACGATAAAAACTCTGCAGAGTGTGGGCATAGAGGGAAACTACCTCAACATAATAAAGGCCATATATGACAAACCCACAGCAAACAACATTCTCAATGGTGAAAAACTGAAAGCGTTTCCTCTAAGATCAGGAACAAGACGAGGATGTCCACTCTCACCACTGCTATTCAACATAGTTTTGGAAGTCCTAGCCATGGCAATCAGAGAAGAAAAAGAAATAAAAGGAATACAAAAAGGAAAAGAAGAAGTAAAATTGTCACTGTTTGCAGATGACATGATATCATAGATAGAGAATCCTAAAGATGCCACCAGAAAACCACTGGAGCTAATCAATGAATTTGGTAAAGTTGCAGGATACAAAATTAATGCACAGAAATTGCTTGCATTCCTATACACTAACAATGAAAGATCAGAAAGAGAAATTAAGGAAACAATCCCATTACCACTGCAACAAAAAGAATAAAATACCTAGGAATAAACCTACCTAAGGAAGTAAAAGACCTGTACTCAGAAAACTATAAGACACTGATGAAAGAAATCAAAGATGATATAAACAGATGGAGACATATACCATGTTCTCGGATTAGAAGAATCAATATTGTGAAAATGACTATACTACCCAAAGCAATCTACAGATTCAATGCAATCCCGATCAAAATACCTTTGGCATTTTCTACAGAACAAGAAAAAAAAATCTTAAAATTTGTAGGGAGACACAAAAGACCCTGGATAGCCAAAGCAGTCTTGAGGGGGAAAAAAAAGAGCTGGAGGAATCAGACTTCCAGACTTCAGACTATATTGCAAAGCTACAGTAATCAAGATAATATGGTACTGACACAAGAACAGAAATATAGGTCAATAGAACAGGATAGAAAGCACAGAGATAAACCCACGTACCTATGGTTCACTAATCTATGACAAAGGAGGCAAGGGTATACAATGGAGAAAAGACAGTGTCTTCAGCAAGTGGTGCTGGGAAAACTGGACAGTTACATGTAAAAGAATGAAATTAGTACACTCCCTAACACCATACACAAAAATAAACTCAAAATGGATTAGAGACCTAAATATAAGACCAGCCACTATAAAACTCTTAGAGGAAAACATAAGCAGAACAGTCTATGACATAAATCACAGCAAGATCCTTTTTGACCCACCTCCTAGAGAAATGGAAATAAAAACAAAAATAAAAAAATGGGACCGAATGAAACATAAATTCTTTTGCACAGCAAAGGAAAACATAAGCAAGATGAAAAGACAACCATCAGAATGGGAGAAAATATTTTCAAATGAAGCAAATGGCAAAGGATTAATCTCCAAAAAGCAGCTCATGTAGCTCAATATCACAAAACCAAACAACCCAATCCAAAAATGGGCAGAAGACCTAAATAGACATTTCTCCAAAGAAGATATACAGGTTGCCAACAAACACATGAAAGGATGCTGAACATCACTAATCATTAGAGAAATGCAAATCAAAACTACAGTGAGGTATCACCTCACACCAGTCAGAATGGCCATCATCAAAAAATCTACCAACAATAAATGCTGGAGAGGCATTTATTGGAGCAAAGGGAACCCTCTTGCACTGTTGGTGGGAATGTAAATTGATATAGCCACTAGGGAGAACGGTATGGGGGTTCCTTAAAAACTAAAAATAGAACTACCATACAACCCAGCAAACCCACTCCTGGACATTTACCCTGAGAAAACCATAATTCAAAAAGAGTCATGTACCACAATGTTCACTGTAGCTCTATTTACAATAGCCAGGACATGGAAGCAACCTAAGTGTCCATCAACAGATAAATGGATAAGGAAGATGTGGCACACATATACAATGGAACATTATTCAGCCATAAAAAGAAACGAAACTGAGTTACTTTTAGTGAGGTGGATGGATCTAGAGTCTGTCCTACAGAGTGAAGTAAGTCAGAAAGAGAAAAACAAATACCGTATGCTAACACATATATATGGAATCTTAAAAAAAAAAGTTTATGAAGAACCTAGGGGCAGGAAAGGATTAAGGACACAGACGTAGAGAAAGGACTTGAGGACATGGGGAGAGGGAAGGGTAAGCTGGGACAAAGTGAGAGAGTGGTATGGACATATATACACTACCAAATGTAAAATTGATAGCTACTGGGAAGCAGCCACATAGCACAGGGAGATCAGCGCTGTGCTTTGTGACCACCTAAAAGGGTGGGATAAGGGAGTGAGAGGGAGTTGCAAGAGGGAGGGGATATGGTGTTATATGTATACGCACAGCTGATTCACTTTTTTATACAGCAGAAACTAACACACAATTGTAAAGCAATTATACTCCAATAAAGATGTAAAAGAAAAAAAAAAGCCCAGAGATAAACCTACACACCTATGGCCCACTAATCTATGACAAAGGAGGCAAGGGTATACAAAGGAGAAAAGACAGTCTCTTCAATAAGTGGTGCTGGGAAAAATGGACAGCTACATGTAAAAGAATGAAATTAGAACACTCCCTAACACCATACACAAAAAATAAACTCAAAATGGATTAGAGACCGAAATGTAAGACCGGACACTATAAAACTCTTAGAGGAAAACATAGGAAGAATACTCTTTGACATAAATCACAGCAAGATCTTTTTTGATCCACCTCCTAGAGTAATGGAATAAAAAAAAAATAAACATATGGGAGCAAATGAAACCTAAAAGCTTTTGCAAAGCAAAGGAAACTACAAACAAGACGAAAAGACAACCCTCACAATGGGAGAAAATATTTGCAAACGAATCAATGGACAAAGGATTAATCTCCAATGTATATAAACAGCTCATGCAGCTCAACAGTAAAAAAACAAACAACCCAATCCAAAAATGGGCAGATGACGTAAATAGACATTTGTCCCAAGAAGACATACAGATGACCAAGAAGCACATGAAAAGCTGCTCAACATCACTAATTATTAGAGAAATATAAACCAAAACTACAATGAGGTATCGCCTCACACGAGTTAGAATGGGCATCATCAGAAAATCTACAAGCAACAAATGCTGGAGAGGGTGTGGAGAAAAGGGAACCCTCTTACACTATTTGTGGGAATGTAAATTGATACAGTCACGATGGAGAACAGTATGGAGGTTCCTTAAGAAACTAAAAATAGAATTACCATATGACCCAGCAATCCCACTACTGGCCATATACCCAGAGAAAACCATAATTCAAAAAGACATATTCACCACAATATTCATTGCAGCACTATTTACAATAGCCAGGTCATGGAAGCAACCTAAATGCCCATAGACAGACGAACAGAAAAGATGTGCTACATATATAAAATGGAATATTACTCAGCCATAAAAAGGAATGAAATTGGGTCATTTGTAGAGACGTGGATAGATCTAGAGACTGTCATACAGAGTGAAGTAAGTCAGAAAGAGAAAAACAAATATCGTATATTAACGCATACATGTGGAACCTAGAAAAATGGTAAAGATGAACCGGTTTGCAAGGCAGAAATAGAGACACAGATGTAGAGAACAAATGTATGGACACCAAGGGGGGAAAGTGGCAGGGTGGTGGTGGTGGGATGAATTGCGAGCCTGGGATTGACATATATACACTTATATGTATAAAATAGGTTACCAATAAGAGCCTGCTGTATAAAAAAATGAATAAAATAAATTCAAAAATTAAAAAATAAGTAATACTTAAAAAAATAAAACAGAAAAAAAGTTCTGTCCTTCCCATAGACGTATTTATATGAATGAATTATTTCCATGCTTATATCCATAAATACAAAAAGAGGAATAAAACTTACCTTGAACCAAAAAAGAAAAAAAAAAAAAAAAAACAGAACCCACTGGTCATACAGAGGAAAACCCTATCAGGGCACTTGCTCCAGGGGTAAACAATTCTGAAGTTGGTCACAGGTGGGGAATCATCTCCCATGCAGCCAGCAGCCCCCACACGAGGAGCGTCCTCATTGCAAAGCTGGGGGACCGTGAGGAGGCGTCTCTGAGTAAACGTGAGCTGAGCCCCAGGCCAGCTGCTGCTGAACTTTTCCCACCCTTCCCAGGTAAAACACCTGAATGTGTGCAAAGACTTTAAAAACTAGAGGAAGGGGCTTGGAGTCACACCAGCGACAGCACGCAGGCCGACTTGGTGCCTGCAGGCCAGCCAGGATGGTCCTGGCCCCGGGCGCTCGTCTGGAAGCTTTCCATTTCCCTGCCTGAGGTACCCCTCCTGTCCCGGCCCCCACTGCTTTTTTCCTTCCTCACCTCTGCCCGGGGAGAAATTCCAGCAGCAAGTATGGGTGACACATCCTCTTCTTTAGCAGGTGGCAGCCCGGCAACTCCTGCAGAAAGTCCAGCAGAGCCCCAGTCACACTGGGCCACTCATAGAGCCGTGGGCCCTACTCCCTCCCACCAGCCCAACCCCGAGACTGCTGATGGGGCAGAGAATATGGCGTCAGGCACAGCTGCAGAGGCTTTTGCTGCCTGGAGGGGTGTTTATATTGACCTCAACCCAGGCACACCTGGGAAGGGCTGGCCGGCCGGGTCAGGCTGCCCAGGTCAGCCAATCCTCGCCCCTCAGGGGCTCAGAGTTGCAGAAAATGGGCCTTGCTGCACCGGCCAGATCCAAGGAACAGGTGTAGGGTCCCGAGAGTCAGGATAGATAAGGGGCGGCAGCCCTGGCTTGTTTTCGAATCATTTTATCTGGTCCATGAGTGGGAGACAACTTCAAGAAGACCCTCTGCTAATGAGAGGAACCCAGGAGTCAGGGAGAGGAGGGGTGGTGGGTGGAGACAGAGGCCTGGTGCCCCGGCTGCAGTGGAAGCCCCTGGAAGACCAGGCAGAGGGAGGCCGCACAGAGTGAAGCCTAGGGTCACAGACCTGTTGGAGCTGCTGTTTGTTAGTTCAAGCTCTGCTCTGAGGTGCTCTGTGTCAGCTCTGAGTGACAGGGGTGCTGGGGGTGCTCTGCAATGAGGGCTATGTGCACGGTTCCTGTGTGCCCAGCCCTGCCGGGGTACCTGTCCACGGGAGCTCCATATCCAGGGAGGGGCCTGCCCACGAGAGCCCCGTGGGCTGCTGCGTACCTGCCCAGGTGAGCTCCATATCCTGGGAGGGGCCTGACCACAAGAGCCCCGTGGGCTGCTGGGGACCTGCTAGAGGACGCCAGGACAGTCAGTGAAGCCACAGAGGATATACATCTAGTAGTTCCTAATTCCTACACCCTGCTGGTCATTCTACCATCCACCAGGACATGGCATTCTGTATTAGACTTCAATGATGCCTTCTTCTGTATTCCATTAGTCCCAGAGTCACAAGAAATTTTGGCTGTGAGTGGCAGGACTCAACCTACAACAAAAACAATACTGCTGGGCCGTCCTGCCCCAGGGGTTCAAAAATTCCCACACCATCTTTGGGGAAACGTTAGCTAAAGACCTAAAAGATCTACCTCTGGAGAAGGGAACCCTCCTTCAATATGCAGATGACATTCTGATCACCAGCCCGACTAAGGAGGCCTCTGAACTACCTAGCCAATAAAAGATAGAAGGTGTCCAAGGAAAAGGCTCAAATATCACAAACTAAGGTGGCCTTCCTGGGCTTCATTCGCACAGAAGGTCGGAGAAGCCCACCCCAGGAAAGGGAAGAAGCCATTTGCAGCCTCACCTTTCCTGAAACTAGAAGACAGCTTAGGGGTTCCTGGGGAGACCGGGGTTTGCTGCATCTGGATCCCTAACTACAGTCTAATAGCTGGGCCTCTATATGAAACACTGAAAGGAAAAGATGATGATCCTTTTGAATAGAATCCAGAAGCGGCCTTTCAAGAATGGAAAGAGCAGTCAATTCAGACCCTGGCCCTGGACCTCCCTAAGTTAGCTAAACCCTTTGACCTTTACATTCCTGGTCCAAGGCGAATCGCCCTTGGAGTATTAGTGCAAAAACTGGGACCACTTGAAATGGAACAATGTAAGAATGCCCTCCAGGCATTGGCCAGCCACCCCATCCGACCAGGATACTGGGGGTATCTAAAAACCTGGAAATCAGCAGCCCGCAAGGCCAGCTCCCTCCTAAGGGAAAAGGACGCCACTTGGTGATCCTAACCACCCACCATGCCCTGAAGTTGCAGGGATTGCTCCGTGGGCACAATGACCTCGAGTGAGGAGGCCCTCCAACACCAACCTCCAGAGAGACAACCTGGGGCAATGGGCCCCCATGACGACTCGTGTGACCATCACTTGACCTGGAGCTTCTCTCAGAAAACAACAAGAGTGTGCCCCCAAAGAGCAGACTATTGCTTACAGGACTTACTGCACCCAGAGCGGAGCTAATAAACTTGGCAGGGGAACCGTAAATAACGCTGCCACCATAGAAAAGCCTACAGACACCGCAGTGACGGTGGCCAATGAGACCGGCTGTACTCCTGGCTACTTCAAAAGGCCGTTGACTGAGTGGCCGTCATGGTCCTGGATCACCACCGGCCCTGGACTGTCTGGGAGTTGAGCAAGCAGGGCTCTGACACCTGGTGCTGTTTGTACGTTAATTCAGTGGCCTAACTGAAGAAAGCACAGACTACTGGTCAGAGCATCTAGGCTGGCAGAAACCATCAGCCTAAGGGGGCCGAACCAATGTGGAGCAGGGTAAAACCGCCCACCCCCCCAGCGTCTCTGCACATCTCTTTCTTGGACCCTTAAAGGTCATTAGATTCTATAAAACTTCCAATGCTGGTGCTCAGGCAGACGAGCAGTGAGGGAGGAGGCCTGCAGACAATCAACCTCACCTGGAGGCTGCTGGGGAGAAGTCCTGCCCCTCCCCCCGGGTATGAGGACACCCAACTCAGCATGAAGCATTTACAGAAGACGTGTCTGCACCCTCAGCGCCCCAAGAATGAGGAATGGGACAAAAGGCAGAGGAGGGCTTTGTCACTGGCAAAGCCCATTAAAAATTCCTGGGAGATAAAAATAGAATCTGGGCAATAAAATAAAGTCTAACCATTTTTTCCTTTGTGCTTTGTCTAATTTCACTTGCTCCTAGGTTTCCACATGCAAAGGTCCCACACCCGACACTTCAGACCCGATTTCCTCGTGCAAAATGGCTGGGCCGACACCTCAGCTCGTGGGGCCCCGTGCAGACTCTGCGACATAGAGCCTGAGCTCCAGCCAACCTGGCCCTCGAGAGCTCCGCCCCCTCCCTCCTGCTGATGCTGACAGGATCCCTACACAGCAGCCCGGCCCACAACCCGCAGGGGAGCACACACTCTCACCTCTCCATTCTCTGATCAAAATATAAAGTTTTCCTTTGCTTCTGAACCAAAGTCAGTCTCGATCTGTTGGCTCCAATGACACTGGGCAGGGAGACCCTTGTTGGGGCCCACTCTGCAGGATCAGTAACAGAATTTGAGAACATTGTAACTTCAATGAACAGATGTGTGAGCCAAACTGTAATTAACATAGAGCAGTGTATAAGGCTCGTGTAAAATAAGATGTTTCTAACACTTCCATTTGATATTTCCATCACTTTATTATAAGCAAGTTCAGTGGAGGGGTTTGTCTTATTTGTCAGGTCAACAGTAGAGAAATGCAGTGATTTCTTTCCAAGGATGTACATTTAATAATCTTGGTTGAAGTTTCAACCTTGTTTGGAATGATTTTCCATTGAAAATGATACCTCTCTTTCAGCTCCTAGATTTCTGAGAAGTATAAAATCTTATATTTTTTATTACCAAAGGGGAAAGGTGGGAGGAGGGATAAATTAACAGTTTCAGACTAACATATACACACTGCTATGTATAAAATATATCATCAA